>NW_026595434.1:0-1315 GCF_907164565.1 Psammomys obesus | reverse complement strand
TGAAAATGTATAAAACTTCTGACCATTTGAAGGATCCTTAATTAAGGCAAGGACAGGATGTTCATTACAGAAACCAGAGCAGGAGGTACCTTTGCCTTATACCGTGGCAAACAATTCCGCTCAAGCTTTCACACACAACAGTTCAAACTGCCTTCCGACAAAAATCGCACAGTGATTAATCCTTATATAAGAACACTCCCCTCCAACACATACACATTCCCACATGTCAGTGGCCACGCAGAACTCCAGCCCATTCTCCTCTGGCAATCAGTTCTTTTTTAAGAGATTTGACTACTCGTGGAAGCTCAAGTGTACAAGCAAACACCCGGGCGCCATTCGAGCGCCATCTGGTTCCAGTCTACAGCTGATAGTTGACATCTGGTCTCTCACTCTACTTCTGCTAAGAGGTCCACTCCATGTCCAACTGAAAGGAACTCAAGCCTCACTCATGCTAATGAGACTCTTTATTAGCCCAACAAGACGGGAAGAAAAAAAAAATCCTCAAAAGCTTGCTATTTCTGGCCAGTTTTTTTTTTTTTTTAAACAAAGACAGCTAGTAGCAGTTAGCACCCTAAGAGAAGGGAATTATAACAGCGCAGGATGTGAAGTTCTTCATAAGCTCTCCACAGGGGCCCTGAGGCCCTCCATAGGTGTCGCTGTGGCCCTGTACTGGGCTGATGGAACTTTGTATTATCAAGAGGAAAGGCAGGCAAGGGAAGAGTGACTACCTGAGAATTAATGATGTCAGCATGTCTTCATATATCAAACTAATTTGAAAGGGCTTTAATTTTCTTAAAGGATAAAAAAAGGTTTCTTTGCTAGATTAAACTTGCGATTGTCATTCATATATTGTTTATCAGGTAGTCATCTCTACGCACGGTATTTTTTTTGTTTTTGATTTTGTATACTAGTTAGCAGTGAAGTCTTGTCTGCGTGTATCAGAAGGAATAAAGAGAGAAATGTCCTTAACTGTCAGTTTTAATAAGAGGAGTCAACATGCTTCTATTCAGGTTAAATATTGTCCTGTCACTTTTCAATAGAGTCAACAGATTTTTTTTTTAAAGAAAAGTCAAAAGCACTGTTGTCTGCAAAAAGAGAAAAAAAAAAGAAGAAGAAGAAAAGAAATGAAAAGAAAAATAATCCCTCCCTGTCATAGAATGTCAAAGCCCTTCTTTATCTGGGGGAGGGGCGTGGAGGTAGGACAGAAAAATCTTTTGTAAAATGTGAAAAAAAATTACCACTCATAATTGGCTCTGACATAAAAAGGGTTTTTTTTTGTTAGAAAAACAAAGAAAATCTCTAATTTAATAATCAC
>NW_026595433.1:0-2313 GCF_907164565.1 Psammomys obesus | reverse complement strand
GTGTGTGTGTGTGTGTGTGTGTGTGTGTGTGTGTGTGTGTGTGTGATATGTGCATGCAAGTACCCAGAGGTCAGAGGAGGGAGTCAGAGTTCCTGGAGCTGGAGTTACAGGTAGTTGTGAGTCACCCAATGTGGATGCCAAAAACCATACTCCAGTCCCTGAGAGAACAAATGCTCTTAACTGATGAGCTATTAATACTCCAGCCTTTAAGTTCCAAGCCATTTTACTAGCCCCAGTAATTCAGACGTGGCAATTTCAATCATGCACGATGGACATCTATTTACACAAATTTACTACAACAACATTTACAAACCTGGGGGTTCTTGGGCAAAGGATAGCCTGCAAATGAATTCTTCGTGCTTACGATTGGAAGATATCTCTTTACTGGGTGCCTTTTCCCATAAGTCAATGTGGTGCTATAATTGAAGACCCAGTTATGGTGCCTGGGGTGTCTGCTTTGCCTCAATGGGGCATACAACTTCTTTCAGTCAGTTTTGGCTTGGTTCAACACCGCAGTAGGTCACCTTGGGAGAGGTGGGGCATATTAACAACTTGGAAAAGAACTCCAGACGGTAACAGAAGATAGACTCTGCTCAACGAAGTTGAAAAGAAACTAGGCCTGAGTTATTTTGAATGGTAACTTCCTTAGTTTGATTCAAGAGCTTGGCATCAATGATCATCAACATTCTAGCAATGGTGTTTTTGTTTCATCAACAGCCGGGGCTGGAAAGCAAACCAAACATAGAGAAATGCTAAACACACACACACACACACACACACACACACACACACACACTCTAAAACCCTAGTAGTAAAGAACAGCCCTCAGCTAGCTAACAGTGATTCTTTCCTCCTCACTATCCCTTCAAACACTTTCTTGTCTTGGCTTTTTCCTTACAAAATCACTCATACCATGTAAACGAAATGAGAAAGCATCAAGAATGCTAAACACTCCAGTGTGTAATAGGATTAGAACACCTGTAAGGTGTTAAAGCAGATCTCGTTGTTTCCTATAAACTGACTCCTTCCTCCCCCGAATGTGGCTCGGTGAAGATGTAGAAAGCAACTTTTTAAACAGCAGGAATTAAATCTGACAAACATAAGGTCAATCAACTTTACAGCCGTACACAGGGTCTCATGAAGGTTTATTTCTTCTTGAAGAACAAATTAAAAAAAATAAATTAAAGGAAGGAGTTTTATATATAAAAAGAAAACTAGGCCCTTATTCCTTGGCCCACTTGAGTTGAAATGCTACAGCTCTTGCTTTGCCAAGAGCTGACCACAAAGGGTTCTGCTTTCTCAAGTCAGCAGCAATGAGGATGAGCACCCACGCTCAGAGGCCACAGCCTTCCCCGACCACAGAAACATACCCTGGTGGTTCACAGTGCTGCGTGGAGCTTCTGAGAGTATTCGACAGGAAACAGACCAAGATGGCAGCTGAGAACTCAGGGAGATAGGAGTCATACCTATAGCACATTCTTGCCTGACATTTCTGCCCCCCCCCCCCCCCGTATGGCATGAAACAGAACAGTTCCCTCCAGTCCTTGTAGGATTTGAGTTACAGAGCGGGACATTCATCCTAAAACTTTACCCTTAAGTTATCCCCACATATTCTGGCGTCATATGTCCCAACCAATCCTGCAATGTCCCTTAAATTAGCCAAAGCAAATGAGGAAAGAGATATTTTGAAATACTTAACTTGGGGATGGGAATGTTTTGAGATACAATCTCAGGTAAGCCAGGCTGTATAGCCAAGAGTCCTCTCCCTGCCCTCCCCCTGCCCCACCTCCTGAGTACTGCAATCACAGCTATACACTGCCATGCTGAGGACATACGGTGCTAGGGAAGGAACTCAGGGCTTCCCGCATGCTACTCAAGCACTCTGCCAACTGAGTGACACCACCAACCCCGGAAATATAATCCTTTTGCTTTCCTGGATTTGTTGCAGCACCCATTAAATGCATGGGCACCTCAACAAGGGAAGGGAAGCTAGGCAAAACCTCTTCTTAGAGTCAACTTGGAGTATCCAAATTATCAGCTGAGGGGTCATAGGTCCCTCAGCAGTCCTCTTCCGAAGGGTGAGTGTACACAGTCTCCCAGGACCCGTAATAGGAAGATGGGAGCTTTAGGTGCTCACAGTTGACACCCAACAACTTTTTGGCATCGCTTGTGTCTACTCTCGTCTTCCCTAGTCCCAAAGAGCATACCTGGAACCATCTTCTAAAGTGCCTTCCTTGGCTCTGCCTTAAGGAAGAACCCCAACTAAGATGCCATGATGGATACAACAGCCTCTCCTACTACAACATTCATATA
>NW_026595432.1:0-6706 GCF_907164565.1 Psammomys obesus | reverse complement strand
AGATAGATAGATAGATAGATAGATAGATAGATAGATAGATAGATAGACAGACAAACAGATAAAGAGATATTTTAGAATATGGTCTCACTATAGAACCAGGCTGGCCTGGTACTCACTGTGTATATCATACAAGCCTTAAATGAAATATAACCCTCATGTCCCAGCTTTCATAGAGTTATAATTACAGGCTTGAGCCACCAGGTCTGGCTTTCACAGAGATTCTCAGGTTGGAAGAAAGGCACAGAAAACACCAAGCTTAAGTTATGCAGCAACCAATAATAACTGTTATATCTAGCATGTAGCAACTAACTGTATAATTTTATCTGCCAACCATCAAAAGAGGATACATTTGAGAATTAATGTAGGTGGGAAAAATAAGGGGAAAAAAATCATGTTGAATGAAGAGAGAAGGGCCTTAATTATTTTTAATTTGGAAAGTGATCTGGGGAAAAACTAATTAACCAGTTTTGGAGAATAGGCAGCTCTTACATGTAATTACTAAATGTAGACTAAATAAGGGTATTCTATTTTCTCTTCTGCTACTATGATAAAACATTCAGACTGAAAGCCATTTGTGGAGGAAAGAGTTTATTTGTCTTGTACTTCTAGAGCATGTTCCATCATTGATGGAAGTCAAGGCAGGAAATCAGGCAGGAGCTTAAAGCAGAAATCAGAGAAATCACTGTTTACTGAGCCCTGCAGGGCCATACCCAGCCAGCTCTGTTACACAGTCCAGAAACACGTGCCTAGGAATGGTGCCGCCCATAGCGGGCTGAACCCTACTACATCTACTAACCATCAAGACATATATGCCCCTGCCAATTGAGAAGCTCTCAACTTCATTCTCATGGAACTCTTGGCCATGCCAAGCTGACAATTAAGGATGATCAGGCTGAAGAATGGATAGGAAATTGCTATTAGCAGGAGATCTACTCCATCTCCAGGAAGTTCATCTTTATGCCAGCAAGGGAAAGGCAAAACGAGCTGCTGTTCAGAGGAGGAAACCTGCAGCCACCTTCCTAAGATAATGTCACCAGGAAGTAGACACACCAGACCATGACACAGTGGCACGAGAAAAGGTGTAGCCTCTCTGTGTTACTCCCCAAATCCTATAAGGAAGGCCAGTGCATAAACTAACTGATCTGTGCTGTTCAAAACTGCCAAAGTCTCGAAAGTTAAAGACAGACTGAAGACCAATGGATATGACAACTAAATGAAATGTGGGATTTAGGACAGTTCTTCAGTCACAGAAGGACTGAATCTTGCTCCTCGTAATCTCATCAATGTTGGCAGAGAGAGAGAGAATAATTATTGGATTATTGTTAAATATAAACCTCTCCTGGGCTATGAATGTTTCTCAGGTGCTTGCCTAATATCCACAAAGACCTGAGTCCATCTCTAACACAATACACCCCTGGCACAGAAGACCAGACCTGTAAAGCAAGCACTTGAGGTGATCAGAGAGTCAGGGGCATCTCTGACTATAAGCCTTGAACAAAGGAGACCTTATCTTTAAAAAACAAGATGCCTGTTTTCTGAAAAAAAAAAAAAAAAAAAAAAAAAGATATCCCTTTGGTTCTCCAAAGTCAGCCAGATAGATTTGAAGAAGTAAAAAAGGGCAAAACGCTTATGAGATCGGGAAGGTATTCAATGTCAACGATCCTAGCAAGGCCTGATGAACTTTTACATAACCATGCGTTCAGATCATTCCTCACACATCTGTTACTCAATATACTACCAACGTCTGCTATTGAAGAAAAAATATTTAGGGAAAATGGAAAACACATGTATTCTTAGTATATTTCCAATATGTCATATAAACATACACTTCAGTTTAAACCCCCCCACACACACACACACACATCATTTACCCCACAGACTAGGTGTTTAGTAAGAAAGCTTCTAGAGACTACTAGATAAACAGATATTTACATCATTTCCAATCAATGATTTAAAACACATGCCATTATAAGTTTATTAGCTTGATTATTTTTAAAGAACTAGCACCAAGCTCATTAAAGCAATCAAGGTTCTGGGGATTCAATTAAAACATAACAATAAGTGAACAATTTGAATTACAATAAAAGCAAGGATCTTATCACCAGTAAGAGATGTACTCTTTTTTTTTTTTTTTAATAACTCAACTGTTTAATCTCTCTGCTCAAAACACCCACTGAATTGGACTTATCATGAAACAAATCTTTGGTCAAAATTAGTTTTGTAAAATCGCTGACTTCATACTGAAAGCTTGTAAAAAGTCTTTTTTCTTCTTCTTAAAGCCAAGAACTCTATGTCTTTTCTTTTAATTCTACTAGTACTTTTTTTTGTCATGAATTCTAAACAATTCATTCTCTTCATTCTTCCTTCTGGTTCTGAGTATTTGTACGTCTGTGGTTGTGTATTCATACAGAGCCCCCAAGGGAGATACAGAAGCTTAGACACAAAGGAAAAATAATAAGAATGCACCAGAGGCCCACCTTCATGGACATAAGCCTCGAAGATAAACAAGGCATAAGAAATCACCAATTATTTTAGGACCAATCAGTCACGTTTTGTTACAGTGATTAACCAGGCAGCATCTCCTCAACTTGAGCCACTTTTAGCAAATTGGCTGATGTTTGCAAATAAACACACGACTGTGAAAAATATAGCAAATCAAAGTTTCGAATCATATTTCCCAAGTCTATAAAGTGTTTTTGATATCAAGCTCAAAATTTCTATGCCCTGCTTTAACCTCAAAAGAAAATTCTAGTTAAAATGAAAAACCCTGAAATACAGGATGGATCATGGAGGTGCCTGCAGAAGGCGGGCTGCCATTGCTCTGCTCCGTAATGCAATCTATTCCAGAATAATTTTTCTTTTTATTATTTCATTAAGTTGTATCTCACTAAAGTTCCTCTTAGGATCTCTCAGCAGCACCAAATTTTTCATTGAGAAAACGATAAATCACGGGCCTAAATTACAATTTAATTATAAACGCCTTTGCCTTCTAATGCTGCCTGGGACCTTTTACCCTGCTCCATAATTCTAAAAAATGACCCCTGTCATAATTTCCTTCACTAGAATAATATGGAGAGATCTGATCCTGAATCCTGCTGTCTTATAATTTAATATAAGAGGTAATTATTATTCAAAAGATAATGTTGCAGATATTGAAAATATTCTGAAGTTTGAGTCTAAGGGAAAAAAAAAGAAAGCTTAGGTGCTCAGACGCTCCTTATCGCCTCACCTATCAAGAGAAGTGAGGCGAAGACGCCAAAGGGTTTTTAATGAAACAATATTGGAAACCATATATGTACTGCTGGCATTTTGTACTATAAGAAATGCATCTCTGTAGTCTTCAAACCGCAACGAGGAACAGAATACCTCGTTTCCGAAATCAAGGATGCTGAAATTGCCACACTGCCTGAAGCGGCAACTTGTGTCAAGTTTAGACTGCCTGTTGGCACTGTGGGTGATAAAGAACCTCAGTCCTTCTGTTCACGTGGGTGAGGGGAAGAGTTGGGAGGTAAGGGGCTGCAAAAGCGAGGGTGGGTGGACCGTGTAGGCTGGGCACCTAGATCCAGGCTCAAATGCCAGCCTGTATCAAAGAGAAAGAGCTCCCTGGGGCTGAGGCGTCAGCGCGTTTCATTTGGCACAGAAGGGAGGAGATAGCTGCACCTTTGGGTTGCCTAGGAGGTATCAAAGCTTTGGTGAAGGTCAGGGCTGACTCCTTCCTTCCGGGATTTAAAAACAAAACAAAACAAACCAACCCAGCCAAACCAAGAGCAAAGAGCAAGTGACCGGAAGCCCGCCACAGTGCCATTAAACCTGGCCATCAGCATTTTAAGTCCAATAGTTGGGAATCTGAACACGCCCCCAGCCAGTTTTCCCACCTGTACAAGAAGCTGCCCTTTCCCAGTGACAATCAGCCCAACAGGGAGAAGTCAGCACGCTGTAGGGACAGTCTTTGTTAAAAAGAGGCATGAAACAGGGGTCGGCTGAGAATGTAGGTATGGGATGTCTGAGAGAATATGACAGTGGAGAACTGAACGGAATTTCCATCACCTCTTTCACACAAAAGGGGGACAGGACGGTTTCTTCTAAATGACAAGTGCTCTTTAGATCCTCTATCTAAAAACTGATGCTATTATGCCAAATGGCATGAAATAGATTCCCCTTTCCATCCTGTTTCCACCCAAAATTCGGGTTATGGTAAAAAAAAATGAACCATCACAGCTAAAAGCATAGGAAAGAGGACATGAAATTACAGGGAGCACCCAGTAGAGGCGGTGATGGGAGGTAGGGTGGAGAAGGTGGGAAAGGAGAAGGAGTTAAGGACAAGCAGAACACAAAAGAATGATTATCACCCCTACCTCCCAATCTTAGATTCTTCAGAAAACCCCACTGCGGTGCCATAAACATCAAACTCAACAGTATGCGCACACTGCTTTATGGCCTCTTTTGTTTTGTTTAGGTTTTGCCCTAGAAGCAGCTCATTTAAGATGCAATACATTGGAAGAGTGCTTCCCCCTCCCTCCCTTCATCTGTCCATAAATCTCAGGACAGTGCAAATGAAGTAAGTCTCATTACGGACAGAAAGAAAGGTCCTCTCCAGGCAGGGACACCTCAGACTACCATTAAAGCAATCATTAAAAATAACAATCCACCTAAGGGGAGGGAAAAAGGAGTCATTCCTTTCACACACACACACACACACACACACACACACACACACACACACACACATACACACACACAGTTTCACTATATAATATATATTAGCCAATATTGTTAAAAATAGTTTTTCTAGGCTCAAACAGGAATTGATATCCAAAATGCAAGAGAACGCAGAAAAAAAATGATGTGGGGAGAGGTAGGGGCAGGTTTATAGGAACAGAGTCTGTAATTTCCTGCAGTACCAGAGGCGAGAGCCATGAAAGGCTACCCATAACGATCCAGCCATAAAGAAGTGTGCAGAGATCAGGAGACTGTACCTACCTGAATGGCTTGAGGAGTGAGAAATATTTAGGAGTCCTGGGAGGTTTCAAGCAGACAACAGACAAGACTTTCCAATAACTAAACAGAAGTACATTAAGGTGGACTCACAGGTAGATGGAGAGAAAGCACAGATAGGCAATACAGGTTTAAGAGCCACTAAAAAAAAAAAAAATAAAAAAAAATAGTGTGCCTCCATGTGGTATCTTTTCAAGTAGGAAACCTAAAAGCTGGGGGAAAGGGAGCATGAGGTTGCCCTAAAGCCCATCCTGTTCTACCCACGTGGTTGGCTCCTATCAAGTCCGTGGATGTTGGAAATTATTTTACAGAGCTAAGAGCATACTGTCAAGTGGGAGCTACCTAAAGGTGGGAAGTTTGTTTCCTGGCAGCTGTGACACAGAATCAGAAGTTACATAGTTTTAGATTATAGAATTCTAGATAGAAAAAAGTCAGGATGCCGCTCCCTCGAACTAAGTGATAGCCAATATGCTGTAGATGGTGGCATAGGTTTATAATCCCAGCACTAGAGACATCAAGGCTGGGAGATCACAAGTTCTAAGCCAGCCTGGGCTACACAGTGAGTTCGAGGAGATACACCATTTCCTCATCTTTAAGGAAAAAAAAATGCAATAAATCAAGCAATTGCACGTGTATGTACTTGTTTGCCGAATTTCTCCCGCTAGTTAGCGCGATGTTGCAGGGATGGGAACATTTAGGCCCTGAAAAGTACAGCTTGTTGTTGTTGTTCACCATAGCCACTGTTTGTCAAGGAACAGGAAGTAGTGGGCTGGAGAGGTGGCTAAGCAGGTAAGAGCAACTGTTGCTCTCACACAGAGCACAACTTGGTTCCTAGCACCCACATCGAGTGGCTCATGACCTCTTAAAATTCCCTCTTCAGAGGGTCCAATGCACCTGTACTCATATGTGTACACACACACACACACACACACACACACACACACACACACACACAGAATGAAACCAAATCTCAGAAGAAAGGAGACTGTGCTCCCAGAGCACTCTCAAAGAGAAGAAAAAAATACAGGAGATTAAAAAATTAAAGTAAGGCTAGGGGCGCAGCTCAACCAGAGAGCACTTGCCTAGCACACATAAGCCCTGGCCCAGCCCCCAAAACCACGAGAATCACGCATATTGGTATACACCTGTAATCCCATCACTCGGGAGGGAGAAGGGTTAAGGATCCGAAGTCAGTCTCAGTGGCGAAATAGATTTTAGGGCAGCCTGAGCTAGGTGAGACTTTTCCTGTTTTTGTTTTGTTTTGTTTTGTTTTTTAATGAATAAAATAAAATACTAAGATATGAAGTGGAGTTGGAAGCCAGGTGTCCTAGGGTTACAATGGCTACACTTCCTAGACAGGAGAAACTGGCCAGACAACCCCCCCGGCTCCTGCCGCCACCTTGTTCAATATATTTGTGGTCCTTCTCACCTGAAAGGACCAGTTTGCCTTAGTTTCAGCTGACAAAGCTTTAATTGCAAGTCCTTTGTTTTAGGGTTAGCAGCAATGGTGAGGGATCGAGCGAGGAAAAGGGACCAAGATGACTTGTTACCTTTGCTCTGTCTCACTGCTTATACCTGGGGACCAGTACAGAATGCCACCTCACAGCCACTCCACCTGAGACGTGGAGGACTCTATCTTCTACTTCACCGGCACACTGGAACACTGTGTGTGTGTGTGTGTGTGTGTGTGTGTGTGTGTGTGTGTGTGTGT
>NW_026595431.1:0-4157 GCF_907164565.1 Psammomys obesus | reverse complement strand
CCGCTAGTTGAAAAAGGTCTGCAAGCCCAATGAGCCCAAGGAGAATGTAGGAAACCCAGGAGGGGCTGTTCAAACGCAGAATCTGATTGGGTGGGGTTAGGGTGGGGCATAGGATTCTACATTTCCAAGCATCTCCAAATGATGCTCAGAGCTCATGATCCTGAAACCACTGGGCAGCTGCCCCCCCCCCCCCCCCCCGCTTCAGGATATGAACACTTAAAGGACACTAGCACAGCATAAGTGATGTAAGTAGCAATTTGTACCAAGGATGTACCAGTTGAAGAGGAAGCAACAGACAACAAAGCCATAAAGGAAAACCATGCAGGCCCTGTTTGCCTTGAACTCACTTCTTTGCCCAACAAGATTTTACCTCTACATAAAAATCTTCATAGGGAATGTGCATGCATATTTTCAAGTCTGAAATTGGAATATATTCTAATTTGAAAATCTGTTTATAGAATGAGATTTTAAGTATAAAAATTATATATATATTATTATTATATAATACCATGTATATATATATATGTAATAACAATTTTAAAAAGACGCCATGAATTTGAGACAGCAAGGAGGATTTATGGGAGTGGTTAGAGGGAGGGAAAAAAAAGTGGAACTTATATAATTACATTTTAATTTAAAAAAATAAAAATAATTTAAAAGGTATAAAAATGAAATTACATTCAGACACTGGCATGATCTATGACCTTCATTAAAGAAAATTAAATCCCATGAACTAGAGACATCTAGAAGACTTAGCTGATGTGATCATCAAGGGACAATGTAAGGCCCTTTGCCTGCAACACTGTTTCTACTGGGATTCATCCTCTCCTTTCAACCGATAAATTCTCCTCATTTTAGTGTGTGCATATTTATACACTTGTGAAGTTGTACCTGGATATGTGTGTGCACACGTGTTGGAAGGCCAAACAATGAGTGTTTTCCTTCTTTTTCCACTGGCATTAAAAGGAAGACAGATGTCATTACGATTATCAGCTGGAAACACATACAACGTTATTTTGCTTTGAGACAGGGATTCTCGCTGAACCTGGAACTCAGCGGTTGCCTCGACACTATGGCCAACAAGCCCCAGGGCTCCTCAGCGCTGGGATTCCACACAAACCAGGCTGTCCAGCTTTCTATTGTGTTGGTACTAGGAATCCAAACTCCCATGCAGCAAGCACTTTCCCAAGAGGCCTATAGCCCCTACTTCTAAAGTAGCTTACAGTGGCAACAGCTCCTCGACCTTCATCAGCTTCCTACCCCTCTCCGTCATGGTGAGGCTCACGCCTAGGACTCTGCACTTCACTCGGTACTTTTGCTTGGTTTTTAGTTTCCAGATATTTCCCCTAACTTTCACGAGCTCTCTCAATGGACAGGGCAACGCATATTTATTGCATATTGGTGTTATGTCAGGCCCCACGCAGGATATAGGGATCCAGAGTTAAAGATGAAGTTTACCTTCTGATACAATAGTGTCTTGGTTTCCTGCATTTAAAACAACGCTGCGATATTACAAAGAAGACGACATCAAAAAACGGCTGTGCCGTTAGGATTACTGAGTGGAAGCATATACTAAGTTCTAAAGGAGATGAGAGATCCCAACCCAATGGGATGCCTAAGCAGAGGCAGTTTCACTGAAAAGGAGAGGATAAAACAGATGCAAAGACACAAAGGCAATAGCCCAGTGAATGGGTCTGCTTCAAACTGTGATTGCTGAACCCAGGAAAGGCAGAGGGACAAACCCATAGGCAAACAGGTCCCATATGAGGGGTCTCATTGACGCTATGATGTAAAAGACATCACCAGATTTACCAGACTCCCAGACTGCTGCTCTCCTGGAGGACTCCTCCAGAAGCTCTCCAGTTCTCTCGGGAGGCGGGAAGAGAGAAAGCAACTGATGAGTCTGTCTGTCAAGAGGACCTTGACTATTGGGTCCTGGGATTCCTGCTCTCTTGAGTGAACTATCTCGAGGTACCCAGAAACGGGGATCCCCTAAACTATGGATACAAATGACCACACCTGGAAATGGTTTAGTTCAGCGGGAATTTTAAAACATACATATTTCACAAGAGGGATTTAAATTATTTGTAGTAAAGGGAGAGATTGCATTGCTTTAAGGTTGTAGGTTACTTGGATTTGCATTTAATGGTTTTACTTTTTATTGTGTGTGGTGCTCAGAGGGCAAATTTGTGGAGTTGGTTTTCTCATTCTGCCTTCCAATGGGTTCTGAGAGTCGGGCTGTATACATGTAACACTAGACTCAAGCAGACATGTGTGTGCTTCTGGGTGAGAAGGCCAGAGATGAACCTTGAGTGATGTTCCTCAGACACTATGTACCTTTTAAGTTTGTTTGTTTGTTTGTCTCTCACTGGCCTGGAACTTTCCAAGTAGGCTATGCTGGCTGACCAGGGAGCTCCAGGGTTCTGTCTGCCTGTTTCCTGGAGCACTGCAATTACTGGCATGGGACACCACTCTTGGATTTAAATTATTTAATGTGTATTCTGAGGATTAAATTCATGTCTTCGTGTTAGCAAGACAAGCACTTAACAGACTAAGGTACCTCCTCAACTCACGAATGTGCACTGGGAGGCAGTGAGTGTGGGGTGTGTGTGTGTGTGTGTGTGTGTGTGTGTGTGTGTGTGTGTGTGAAAATGCATGTACACATGCGTATATGTGTATTTATTTTTAATATGGTAGTCTTCTATTTAATTTTTTTTACTGTTTTCGTTGAGATTACAATATGATAAAGGTTGTCCCATTCCCTTTCCTCTTTTCAAACCTTCCTCTCTCTCCCTCCTTGCTCTCATCATTCTTCCGTTGTTTGTATTTCTTTGTAATTTTTATTTTAATTCTTTTCTTGGGGTTGGAAAGGTGGCTCAGTGGTTAAGAACACTTATTGCTCTTGCAGAGGACCGAGGTTCAGTTCCAAGCACCAATGTCAGGTGATCCACAGTCGCCTAATTTCAGCTCCAGAAGATCTGACATCTCTGGTCTTTTCGAGCATCTGAACTCATGTGTACGTTGACCCTGCCCCCCAATGCACACACATACACAGAGTTAAAAACAATAAAAACAAATCTTAAAAGATATTTTCAGCAGCTTAAAAATGATAGCCCCTGGGGTTCAGATTATGGATCTACTTACAGGAGGAGGGGGAAAAAAAAACTTTCGTATGTCTATTTTTTAAGCTTGAAAAAATAATTTTCTGGACAGGGCTCCAGCCCAGGAGGGCTTGTGTCTGACCCTACATGAGTTTTCTATATCAGAAAATAAGGAGCAGAGGGAAGAGAAGCGAGGCGGACCTTGTGGGTATTGAGAAATTAAATTATCTTAATTCCTAATCGTCTATGTCCTCTACTGTGCCGTGTTTTAGGCCTGACCTGACAGTATAGATACGAAGTAAATGAGGACTCATTTTGATGCCGTCTATAGCTTCAGAGAGCACGGGAATCTATTTTAATTGTTCTGACTCGTACCAGTAAGCCTCTGAATTTCTTGTTCATGGTGTCTTTCCTACTGCTTTCAATTGCATTTATGTCCCTTAAGCAGCAATCCTGAGAAGCAAACCTTTTAAAATGTGCCCCCAGCCCTCTCTGAGATATATAGAATCCTTCCAGGGACCCAAGGGGCACAGTGCTGGGCTCAGCCCAGTAGATAATATGAATGACCGCCAAGCCGGCCCTTGGAAGGAAGGGGTGCGTGGCTGTATAAATCCTGCTGCAGGAGGACAATGAATCGCCAGTGCACACGCAGCCCATACCTGCTGTCACACACTGTAATAAACCCCTGCTGCTGTTCCTGTGACAAAGTTGATCCCAAAGGATAGAAAGCAGTGATGGGGACTATAAATCTAGTCCAATTCCCCCCCCACCTCTCGTATGGCTTGTGCGTGTGTATGTGCGTGTGTGTGTGCCCGTCCACAAACACGGCTGCCAATACGTAAATACAGAGCAGCGTGCAATCCATCTCCAACCACACACCCGGTTTCCACTCCTGCTCTGTATGTTGCCTGGAATTTCATGCAGTATTCAGAAGGACTGAGATTGCCCAGCCCTTTGTTGAGAGTGAATAACCAGGGAAGCGGATTGCAGCAGATTCAGACATTTTCTTTTCCTTCCTTCCTTCCTTCCTTCCTTCCTTCCTTCCTTCCTTCCTTC
>NW_026595430.1:7981-21701 GCF_907164565.1 Psammomys obesus | reverse complement strand
ATATATATATATATATATATATATATATATATATATATATACACACACACACACACATACACATATATTTTTTTAATGGAGTTACCATATAATGTGGCAATAATGCCCCTACTAGAAACCACAGCCTAACAAATACTAACAGATAAAAAAAAATCCAGTGCCAGGAATGGGCTACCTCTTTTGGCGTTGTTGGACAATGAGGTCCGTAGACCCTAAAACATTACCAGCCATTACCAGGGCTCTTAGCTATCATCTACGGCTGAATACATCACAACTTGAGTTACAGGACATGGGGAAACCATGCTGGTACTCACAGGGAAGCTTCCTCCCCACTGGCCAGCTTTCATAGTGCTAGAAAGTGTTATGACACTACCATAACTACCATAAGAGAGAAGTCCTCATAAATCTTAGCTAGCTGTTAACCCTGTAAACTACTGGAACAACCTGTCTGAGAAGACACTTGGTGCCAACTGGCACAATAATGGCGTGAATGTCATAGGAGTAAACAATCACTTTCTTACTGGATAGATAAGTTGATAGCTGCCTTTGACATCATCATCAGAGCCAGGGACCTGTGACTAGACAAGCCATTGGCCCTAAAGGAGAATCCCCTGCTATCACTCTGCTAAGTGAAAACAGTATCATCAAACAGACTTCTAAAAATTTTTCATTATACCTTTAGACTACTGCGGCTCTGAAACCTCATCTGAGAAGCCTTTTGCAGTCAGTGATGATTAATGCAGAGACCCACAACTGGTCAAAGTACAGCGAATAAGAGATTGTGGAATGCTTGGACTGAACGGAACATTTAGCTCACACGCCCCTGTTCCTAAGGCTCAGGGATCATTGAGAAAGAGGGGGAGGAAAGAGGGCAAGAGCTGGAGGCAGTGCATGCCTACATGAACAGTGTTTCCTGGAAACAGCAAGGCAGCTGCACATCTGTATTCACTGGTTGTGACAGCAAGCACGAGATCTATGCGAGCTCGGGCCAGACTAAATCTCCATCAAAATGCATTATATGAAACTCTCAAGGAACTAATGAAAATGAGAAGAAGAAGAAGAAGAAGAAGAAGAAGAAGAAGAAGAAGAAGAAGAAGAAGAAGAAGAAGAAGAAGAAGAAGAAAATAAATTTTAAAACAGAGTGTGGAAAATGCAACCAAGGAAACCTAACAGGTGTTTGAGGACTATTATGGTATGAATTAGAAAACGCACCCTACAGGGACAGGTGTTCAAACACGTGACCCACCCTACCTCTAGTTGGTAGTGCTGTTGGGGGAGGAAATAGAACCTTTGGGAGGTGGAACCTTCTTGAAAGAAATAAGTCATTAGGGAATGGGCTTTGAGGGTGTGTGCCCATGAAAGCGGGTGCCCTGAGGCCAGAGGCGTCAGATCTCCTGGAGCTGGAGTTACAGGTTGTTGTAAGCTGCCTCCCTCCCGTAGGTACTTGGAACGGAAGCTGGGACCCTATGGAAGAGCAGTATGTATTCTTAATAGCTGAGCCAGCCCTGCGGCCCCTCAGCTATTCTTTTTTATTTCTTGGGAATTAGGTTTTCTCTGTTGGGTCCGCCACAAGAGCACGACTCATATCTACCACTCTCTGAACTGCTGTTGGTTCTTCAGCATTCTGTGATAAAAGTACCTATCATGTTCAAGGACAAATATATGAGCCACAAAGTGTCCAGATGTACAGCTGCAAGCAAGCTGTTGTCTACCTACATAATGCGTGCACATAAAGGATGTCACTTACCTTTTTCTAAGGTAAGTCTGGCGTAGATGAATTCATCTGGTGGAATCTGCACCTGACGTATTCTGGACAGTCTTTTAAAGGGAAGAAGGTACCACCAAGACACACCTGGTTAGCCCTCCCAGTTGGTCAAGAGGCCAGGAAAGGTCAGGTGTTTTTAAGGTGCAAATCGCATATCCTTTAAAGAAGGCGGTGCCTTACAGAGGGTTGGGGATTTTAAGAAGTATTTCCATAGATAACGGTCAAACAAAACCTGAAGACGGAGCCAGGATGATTATAAAAGACAGAGGGAGTAGATCGCTGTAGCAAGGCACAGGGGCTGGGACACACGCACAGGACTTGCGCAAGATCGAGCTAGCCAAGATTTCAATATGGATGGGGGGGGGAACTCGTGAAGCCCCACCCCTAGCCGCAAAAGCTATTGGTGACTGGGTAGGAGTCAGTTTATGTCCTAGATACAGCCCCTAGGAGGCTACCCGTGTTCCCACAGATGCCCTACACACGCAGGCAGCACTAAGTGACTGCAATCGGTTTTTAAACGAGCACGTGGTGTCGGGAGGGAAATACTTTGGTGGGGGATGGGGAAAGAATTGGAGGGAAGGCAATGGGGCCGCATTCGACTGAAAAGCGTTATATGTATGCATGAAATTCTCAAGCAATAAGAAAAGAAGAATCTAAAAAAAAAAAAACAAAAAAACAACAACTCACCACGAGGAGCTAAGCGCTATGAAAGCGAAGGGTACTGCTTGCATGCTGTCTCTGTTTGTCTTTGCTAGCTCTACCCGAAAGGCAGGCATTAACTGCGCTCCCTCCTCTCAGCCTCCCCGAGTTTGCTTTCTGATTTCTCAGATAGCAGCCCTGTGCTCACGAGACAGACAGGATGAGGCAGAACGTCCCAGCCAAGCCCAAACAGCTTTGTTGGGGTCGATTTTTAAATCTCAGAAAATCGCCTTGTATACTTTTATTTAAAACTGTGATCTCCAGCTAAGCTGCTCTACTTGACTGTGTCCCCTTAACCTAGGGAACTTGCCAAAAAAACATTATTGAGGCCAACAGCTTAATAAGTTTTATAGAAGATTAAATATTTATATGAATAAAAATAGCACCTGCAGCGACACCAGGAAGGATAAAATTACAAGGGCTATGAAATCTTCATGCTTCAGGGCATAAATTGCTTACCAGCTGGATGAGGCGGTTTCCCTTGCGAAACAACACTTCACAGCTAAATATGTCCTCCCGAGAAGTATCTTGAAGTTGGCCACTTTGAGGAGCAAAGCTACAGCAGAGAGACCATTAAGCTGTTGGTTTGTATCCAGCTTAAGTCTCCCTAGACTTTAACAACTGACATGACAACACACCCACCCAAAAATGTGAATATAGGAAGCAAGAGGGATTGACAACTTCATTCAAATTCAATGAGAATGAGGTGGAACAAGACTCCCCAAAATAGGGCTGGAGCGATGGCTCCATGATTAAAAAGCACTAGCCAGTCTTCCAGAGGACCCATGTTGGATTCTCAGCAGCCACATTGGACAGGTCACAACTGTGAGTGACTCTAGCTCCAGGGGAAGGGATGCCCTCTTGAGGCCTCTGTGGGCACATGTACACGCTTAGCACACACACAAAGACATACAAGCATACATACACATAAAGAAAACCAAAATAAAAATAGTAAATATAATGCAAGGTCTCTGGAAGAAAAGACATCTATAGCACATCCTTTCCTTCCCCAACCTCTCTCTCTTTCTGAGTGTGTGTGTGCGTGTGTGTGTGTGTGTGTGTGTGTGTGTGTGTGTGTGTGTGTGTGTTGTCGGGGGCTGGCTGGAAAGCCCCAGGAATCCTCCTGCATCTACCCTCCCAGCACTGGGATCACAGACATGATACACAGTGTTTTATTTTATTTTTTACTATGGTTTCTAGGGCATCAAACTCAGGTCCGGATGCTTGCAAGGAAAGTCTGTTCATCAAGACTCCCCTTCCTGAGTTCTGAACCTTAAAAGTCTAATCATGGACTCTGGGCTGAAGACTTCAAATCTTAAAGTCATTTAATACAAACAGAACAAAGGACACCAATGAACTGCTGGGAAAACTCTTCTCTTTTACAAATATTTTCCCCTGAGCAGAAACAGATCATGAAGATTATCGATAAAACCTATTCTTTTAGCCCTGTTCAAAGGAAGGCCACCATTTGATCAGTAAGAGAGACAATAGGCACGAACAATGCGTTGGGTGCGGACAAGATAACCCGCAGACCCGCTTTCAGGTCACAGACCTCACTGTGCCCAGCACCCAAAGTACACAGTTACATTTGCGAACGACTCCTTCGTCCTTATGGATGATGGGCCCCACGGTGAGCATCCATCAGTCCAGTTCATAAATTAAATATTCCACGAGGGAAAGAGTCCCATCCATCCAGGCAAGGGATGCTGATAAGGTTAACGATGGCTGGCTTCTGTTGAAAAATTCCTTTGGCTTTGCCACTTTAGATAACGCCATGTGTGTACTCATTCCACCTTTCCTAAAAGGACGAGGCCATCAGCTGAGTCACGAGCTGAGTCACGAGCTGCTTCCTACAGAAGGGTTATTTACGAAATGGCTCTGAGTTCTGGTGCAAAACAATGAAAGGAAGGATATGATGGGTGGCTCCCCCAATGACCAGGCAAACAAATGACCACCGTTATGGATTTGAATAGCACGGATCCACTTACGAATCATAAACCAAATAGGAACCCCCCGTACCCCTAAATTTCCAAGATTTCTGGGGAGAGAGCTCCAGCATGGCAGCATAAACTCAGTGAGGATTAGCACTTGCTCAAGTTTTAACAATAACAGAAAGGATTCTGTGTCTTCAGATGAGCATCGGCAGGGTCCAGCAACAGTATGCAGGGAAGAAGGAAGAGAAGGAATGTCAACATCCGCTACGTACGGAGCGGGCGATCTTTTAGAGCAGAGAAATCCACACAGAGAAGATGGGAGCATGGATGAGCAGGGTCAGACCTCTGTACAGGGGCCACAACTGCCTCAGCCAGAGAGAGAGAGAGAGAGCCATATGCCTGGCATGGACAGGAACTGTTTCTTGTTATTTTTAGCAAACCTTTAATTTAATGTATCTTTTCTTTGCTGAAAAGGAAATGGTGAAATTAATAAATTGGGTTTCTTTCCAGCCTGGCAGGCCGCCTGTGGTGAAACGTAAACACATGTACATGGGAGCTGGGATTAGCATTTACTGAAGAAAACGAGTAGTCAATATTTTAATGAGGAAGCCTAGGAAAGCAATAGCATGAAGCACGCTCTGGTGTCACCGGGGAGCTTTTTAAGTTAAGCCAACTAGTTCCAAATTACTACTTTGCTCAGCTTTTCTTTAAGGGAAGTTTTGACTTACTTAGGGGAAAAAAAAATACAACTGTGGCATTTAGTTTTAAATATCATAAAATAGCTGTAATAGCTCCCCCTATAAATATATACATTAACCTATACACACAGCTCTCATTATATACACATGGAAAAGGGAGGGCAGCCACGCCATTCTTCAACTAAATGGCACCTTTTGACAGTATCATCTGTCCATATTGTCCAAAGACAGAAATAACCAACTGAAGGAAACTGATAGAACCTAAAAGTAAGAGGTAGAGACGAGGAGATGAAATTACAGGAAAGACAACATCATTACCAGATGCTCATAAAAATCAATGACAGCTTAGAGATTGAGCCATGCATGTAAGAGAGATTGGGGTAGCCCAACAGATCAACTAGGAAAACAGGACCCAGCATGTGATTCCTACTCTGACATTCCTTGGACGCTTATTTCTGTCTTGCAGACAGAATTCATCAAGCACCAGGGGAAGACAAGAGACTAGAACATTCCGAGGACGAGAGAAATGTAACGAGCTTGAGAGACAAACAGAAGACCTCAAATATCGCCAGTCACCCGCAGATGAAAGAAAATGACCTTAAGCTTTAAATAGTTCCATGTTGACATTTCCGAACTTCGGGGTACCGTACAGGAAGAGCCAGTTATAAAACACACATTGAAACAACAGTTCCTATACTCCCACGAATACTATCAAGAACGCCTCCTGTCTGGCAAATATTTAAGCATCTGTATGCTCTTCAGTTGACCAAATTATACCTACCCTTCCAAACACAGAAATCATGTCAAATAAGAGATAATGGCAGGAAACAGTAAAATAGGAAATCAGTATTGTGAGTCGAGCGGGCTAATCCATAAAGGTTAGGGCAGGGCCAGAAGCTGGGAACAAGACTGTGAGTTTCAGGCCAGCCTGGGCTACTCTGCCAAACCTTATCTTAAGTAGCACCTAAAGCAAGTAATCAAGAGGATGAATCAAACATTGTAAAATAAGAAAACACATGATGAGACAGAATGAAAAAGGCCAGAGGGCCACATGACATACCTGGTCAACACTAAATATCAAAGACACTTCACGTTTTGATGGAGGTGACATACGTGAGCTTCTCCTATATAAGCTGGAGAAATCTTTCTGCATGAATACTAGAAAGAACATACAAAAACATTCAAAGCAACATTGTGGGGAGGGACTGGGAATGTAGCTCCAATGCTGAAGCTCAGTATACATAAAATCATAGGTTCCATAATCCTCAACACTGTAGAAACTGGGCATAATGGTGCAAGCCTATGGAGGCAAGAGAATCAGAGGTCCAAGGTCACGCTCAACCAAGTTAATATGGGGTCCTTGTTTCATTATTATGCGCCATAACTGGCATACATCCACAGCACGAATTTCACACACACAGTATTCCTGATTGAAAAAAAAAAAATAGTTGCAAAGAAGTCATATAATCATGCACACAGAGAAAACAGGGAAGGGCCTTATATTTTTCTTACTGTTGATGATTCCACAACCACCACCATGAGGGAGACTCCTGGCTTGTCAGTAAACTAAGCAACATAACAGCTGTTTCTAAAGAAGCTAGGACCTTTACCACAAAAAAAGTCTCTCTACTGACCTACTTGACATCTGTTCAGAAACAATAACTATAGAGGAAAGGGAAAGGAGAGACCATGACATCTCCCAAGGAAATAGCCTCAAAATTGAAGTGCTGAACTGGTTTTGGGCAGAAGACAGAAGAGAAGCACATGCTCGGAACTGGAGTTTTCATGGCTTTCACCGGTACAGAGACTGACTTCAGGGGTCAGTGAAGCTCAGAGCCATAAAAACTGAGCCCTGGGGGCCCGGCAGAGACCGATACCCCAACCAAGGACAATGCACGGAGAGGACCTAAAACTCTGGCTCAGATGTAGCTTATAGACTCAGTCTCCAAGTGGGTTCCCTAAAAAGGGGAGCAGGGGCTGTCTCTGGCAACAACTCAGTGTCAGGCTCTCTGAACACCTCCCCATGGGGATAGGGGATGCAGCCTTCCCAGGCCACAGAGGAAGACAATGCAACCAGTCCTGGTGAGACCTGATAGGCTAGGGTCAAATAGAAGGGGAGGAGGACCTCCCCTATCAGTAGACTAGGGGAGGGGCATAGGAAAGAAGAGAGAGGGAGGGTGGGACTGGGAGGAGATGAGGGAGCGGGGTCACAGCCGGGATACAAATTGAATAAATAATAATACGAATTGTAATAAATGATAATAATAAAAAAGAAAAAAAATAGGAAATGAACGAGAGTTGGACACATCAATCCATCTTCTAAAAAGATCCCAAAAGGGAAGCAGGTGGCTATCAGCTGAGAGGACATGGTAGGAGCAAGGCACTAATTCTGGTGACAAGCACCAAACAAAGGCTCTACGTTATGCTACTGCAGGGGAAGGAAGGAAGGGCAGCAGCTCTGAGGGGTAACCTTGAGGGCTTACTCAGCTATCAGCTCTCTAGACGCAAGGGCCATACTTACTGTGTTTATGGCCATATTTCTACTACTGTGTTTCCAGAATCATAAACATAAAATGACTCCTTTTAAAAACAATTTAGTATTTACAGCGGAGTACAAAACAATCCTCACTATAAAAGGTATCAAGATACACCATGAAAAGGCAAAATAGCGGGAAAGGTAGCAGAATAAAAGAAGAAAGGTGAGTGAGGAGAGACACTTAGCAAGAATTCAGCCGAACAGCATAAACCCACGGCACAACAGACAGACAATACCAGAATGGCAATGTGGAAGAGTACAGCGCACCACTTCTGGAGAGGCGCAAATCAGTTTCAAGGAACTGAACTCATGGTACACAGCCACATTTCATTTCTATCTAATTGATAGAAAGAGTATATAGATTATCTTCGTTTCCCTAATTTCCACTAAACTGTGGTGAATGTGAATATGGTCTCTAATTTGCCACCTTTCTGAACAGTTTCTCCATTTAAAATCCAGACCCTTTTTCTGTACCTCTCATGTCACTCCCTTGGGCCCACAGAATCTTAGCAAAATGCTGAATCGGGCTTGAAAAGTGCATGTGTACTAGAGTTAGCCCTTCTCGATACTCTGTGATTCTGATATCAGGCACATACATGAAAGCATCAGAAAAAAACTGTCCCCAGTTAATTTTTGAGCTAACCGCTGTCACAGAAATTAGACACACACACACACACACACACACACACACACACACACACACACATCACAGATGAGCCCTAGAGAAGAAGCCTAGCCTGAAGAGCAAACATGTTAACCAGATAAAGAAGAACTTCTTACAAAGGAGAACAATTAAGACACATGTGAGCTGTTCGTTTGTCAAATAACACTGTAGAGATTGACAGTCACTATCCTTATAAGTCACAGTTAAAGAAGGATAACAAAAGACTTCTAAAAGATTTTTAACTCCCTCATAGTTGGTCAAGGAGCCAAAGGGGTGAACCAAGAACCATGACCCAAAGGAGCATGATAACGTAATGAATAAATTCTCCTCTTTATAGCAAGCAATGTTTCTTTCCAGTGCCCACAGACCCCCTTCTCAAAAATGACCCTATGTTCTACCCCCACCCTTTCCTGGCAAAGTATAAGGCCAATAAAATTAAACTTAAAGTCATGTATGTCTTAAGAGGTGATTAAGTAAAATGAATAATACAAATAGAATCTTAAATTTTCACCTTTTAAAATTTAAGATGACCCTTAGGGGGAAAAAAAATTTGGATCGTGAAAGATAAAAACACCATCTAAGGTTCATATTAAACAATGAAAAATATGGGAACACGACACATAGAAAATTGTATGGCACCAACTGAAATGAAAACCACATGAAAATTTATAGCTTCACATATTTTCATTAGCAAACTGCAAGAAATAAGAGGTAAATGAATTAAGCATGTGACTTAAGAACCCAGCAAGGAAATACAAAACTGAAGTTAAAGGGAGGAAACCTTGAGGGCTGATTCTTTTTTTTTTTTTTTTTTTTTTTTTGGGGGGGGGGGTGGTTTTTTCTTAACTGTGCGTGGCATTCACGATCAAGCAAAAGACAGCCAGTAACGTGATGCGACACTATCCACACAGAATCACTTCTGTAAGCACATGAGTCGTGAGAACTGTGCTCACAAATTTAAACTCCAGACAAGCTGATATTTTAACAGAAGATATGCATTACTGAAATTAATTCAAGCAGAGGTTTAAAAAAAAATTCAGGAACGTATTGAAAATCTCAAAAGAAAATTAGAGGCTTCAAATAACTCACTGCCTCCCAGTGAGACAGCTGCTCGAGAGCATTCTCTCCCGTCTAAAGAAGAGGGGTCATTTCATGCTATTTGACCTGCTCCAGAGCCTGGGAGAGATGGAAGAGACTTTATTAGTCAATAATACGAGGCTACTGTTATTCTTGACCAGAAAATTAATGGTAAAAATAGAACTACACAAGGGTAGCTGTAATTTTCAGAAGCCCTACTTAAAACAAGCTTCGTGTCTTAGGGAGGTTTAGTCCAGGATGTGAAGATGAATTAGTGCTGGAAACACACAGTAAATGGAAATGTGCACTGTTCTCTAATGGAACAGCTTCCTATCACAAAGATGACAATTCTGATCCCATAATTTATAAATACAATCCAGTTATCATCCAAATCCAACATGGAAAAAAAACCAAATATAATTGTCAGGAAATATTGAAAGAGAAAACTGAGACAGGTTTAGCATAACAAAAATAAACAGCAACATTGCCATCGGCACATGGACACAATAATACTGAGACAAAATATTTATATTAGCAAAATTAGGAAAAATAACTATATACTAGGCAACGATAAAACCAGTAAAACTGTGTGCTATGCTCACATAAGTGGACAACGTATGATGACTGAAAGTTACAGTGTAAAAAAACCACAGGAAAAATTCAAGCACTATCAGTGATTGAGAATAAAAATTTACAAAGTCTGTTTACGGGATTAAAAAAAAGAGGAACATTATCCAGTAACGGGACAGGGAATGCCTTCAAGGACAGATACCAAATGTTAGCAAAGGCATTTCTTCCAACGTGGAATTAAATCATTTCTACTTTCGCTATTTGGATTTTTCATTATTTTCAACATCTTTCAAAAATGAAAACGCTGATGTTGTCTTTATTAGAAATAGTTTTGAAAGGCCGATTCCTCTGCATGCAGTATATTCTCATTCACATGTGTGTATACAGCCCTGAAATTCATTGGAAGCAGATATAAAGGAAATCTGAGCAGTGTGCCAATGGCAAGCATATGAATGTGACTCACCAAAAAATGACTGTATGTCTGAAGGAAATATTAAAATGAATAGCTCAGCACTGTGGTGATTGCATAGAACTGTTTCTATTCGCTCTGTGCACTGGGCAGGAATTTTTCATTTCATACATCATTTACAGCTTGCTGCGGTGATTCTGCAAGATCAGTCCATACCATTAGCACACACAAAGAGAAACATCCAGAATTCTCACTGCTAGAAAATGCAAGTGTTTGGGGGTTCAATGTGTACAAAGGTCCACGCTCTGTCTAAACCAAGGTTACTGCCCACCAGAATGAAAAGCATCAGGTGACAACACACAGGGACCAAATATCTGAGGTCAAGCGTGTGAATATTTCAAATCCACGGCCCAAGCTTGGCTTGTCCTTGTGCCCACACTTCCTTTGCAAAGCTATTGAAACTAAATGGAAACAAAATGGTCAAAGACATAGGACAACCTCACCAGACGGAATTATTTTTATGAATGGGAAAACAGTTCTGGTTTCTAAAATATGGCATCAAAGCATTTGAGAATAAACCTCTTGGACTACTCAGAACTTCATCAAAAAGATTGTCTTCTGCATCTGCCACTGGACCCTGGTCCCTGATCATTAAGTTCTGGCATTTTCAACTGAAAACACAGAGCGTCTCCATCAAAGCACTGTACAATTTTATTTTATATATTTTAGGCCAGGAAGAAAGATTACTCAGTATGAAATGCTTCCAGGGTCCAAAGCAGTCTATGAACACTCTCTTCTTCTAGGGTACTCAAAAGGTACAAGAAAGCAATTGTTAACCTAACCAAGTTCTACCTCCAAGAAACCTTGACATTCCAACACTCCTTTCTTCCCATCTAGTAAAACTCACATCACCATCTTCTGGTCTATAATATCCTCATCTATGTGCAGACACAGAAATGATCCTAACAAACAACACTCCAAATCACGACACTGGGTATTTATCATTGTGCTTCATTCTAAATTTAGAACCAAGAGTATCTAGTTGTATTAAGTCTCCACAAGACATATAAGATTTAACCATCCACAGACACTCACTCTGGCCGGCCGTAAGTATACACCAGAATGATCCAAACATGTATCTTAAAAGGTCAACACCTTCCTTAGAAACTGCTCATTGTTTCCACTTGCATGTGGCAATCACCATCCTTAGCAACTAGAGTCACTTATCCAGAACCAAACATTAGCCAGCGGGTACAGTATTGTACTGTAAAATAGATGCCTGATGGCCAAAGTCAAATTCATGGCAGAGAGAGAGAGAGAGAGAGAGAGAGAGAGAGAGAGAGAACTCCAGATGTTTTCAAAGCAAATCCATTAAAGTTCAAGTGGCTTGTTTCTATGTCACACGTATTCCAAATCATTATGTCAGAGAAATCTGGCAGGAGCTTCAAGTAATCTTGAATTTTGGATAAAACAAAGCACTCAGAGGAGACACCCTGGGTCATTTCCAGGACACCCCAACTGGGAAGTGTCTACATACCAAGGTCAGAGGTCTTCTTTATTTTTCTTTTGGTCTCAGAGGAGTTCAAAAAAGTCCAGAAGCCTGTAAATATGAAAAAAAAAGTTTTTTTTTTAAAACAAGAATATCTAGAAAGTAGGAATCAAATCACTTGTGCACGTTGAGAGCATCATACACTCGGCATATCTGGAGTTGCAGAACATTGTCAGAAGTCTTCAAAGCCACCAGTGTGGCAGCTGTGACACAAAGAAGCACCACACCTAAGAAGGAAAGCATGTCTTCCCGTTTTGAGGAGAACTTATGCCTCCCTTTCCCAAGGAAGAGAAGATGGTCGCAGAAGAATACTTTAAATAAACAATACGTGTCTGGTCACGAATACATCTTGATTCGTCACTAAATACCATCTGATAAAAGGTGTGATTTTTTTCCTACTGGTTTCCACTAGGAAAAATATTATAGGAATTTTTTAAATAGATCCTTTTCTCCCTAAGCTGCTTTGATCATGGCACTTATTTTTTTAAAGATTTATTTATTTATTTTATGTATATGAGCACTCTGTTTTCATGCACACCAAAAGAGGGAATCAGATTCCATTACCATGTGGGTTCTGGGAATTGAACCCAGGACCTCTGTAAAAGCAGGCAGTGCTCTTAACTACTGAGCCATCTCTCCAGCCCCCAAAAGGAATTTTTTTCACCAATAATAGAAAACAAAGTTCTAACTTAAGGATAAAACTCAATAGCAGAAGTACATGGTGAAAATAGCCTCATACACACACACACACACACACATACACACACACACACACACACAAACAAATTAGGCTAAAAAGGCAAACCTTAAGCTATGTGTGGCAAACGGGGTGGATTTGAATATATCATTGCCTCATGTGTGAGTCACAGATATAACTAATGCTTAATGTACTTAATGCTGACACAAAGGTGAATGTCTTAGCAATTGTGAGAAGCCAGAACCATCCCTCCATCATCATCAACACTAAGGTAGCAGCATCTACAGAGCATAAGTAAGAGAAATTTTATGCAAGGCATGAGTGTGAAGGAGAAAATCCAAAGTCCAGAACCTAACAAGAATAGCACAGGCCCAGATTATTTAAAAAAATTAATAATGTTGCCTGGTGTAAGAATTAATCACCATTGAGTCTTATGGGGGAGAACGACCTAGTTATTCATGATTTATTTTTAAGTGCAGAAGTGAAAAATCAAGATACCCAAAAGGTGGCAGAAAATGTTTCCAGAAGCATTTGTTGTTCTTATCCTCAGACTACGAAGCAAGCATGGAAGAACCACTGTTGTCGCAGAGGGTGGCTGCTCTGGAAGAACGGGGAACGCTACTGGCAAGATGGAATGCCCAGACTCAACTACAAAAGTCAAGCATGCACCTTAGTGCTCGCTCTCAATTTAAAGCTACTGGAAATAGAGAGGGAGGCTAAAGGAGGTAAGAATGACCAAAAGTAGGAAGAAAGAGACAGAAATAGAGGATAGAAATTAATTCAGAACAGATCAGAGTCTTGGGCATGTTAGGTGGTGGCTACAGTTGATGTTTCTAAAGCCTCTTCCAAGACGAAAACACTCTCCCTATGAGCTAAGCCTCGCGTTGCCCAATGTAGGTTCTCTAAGATAGGAAGTGTCTTAGACAGGTAACCGATCCTGGTCTCCAGACTTAATATCCAATCCTCCCTGTGTGTATAAACCACACTCCAAACTCAAGGTATTTTTATGCACAAGGCCCCAGGAATGGTGCTTTGAAGAATGATTATGTAAAACATAGTAGTCTCTTAGAAGAAAATTCAACTCCATTTCCTTTGGAATAGTAGCAGGAATGCCATTATTTA
>NW_026595430.1:0-7581 GCF_907164565.1 Psammomys obesus | reverse complement strand
TATATATATATATATATATATATATATATATATATATATATATATTTGTCTAGTAAACAAATGCTGTTCCTTAAAGTATTGCTGCTGTACTCTGAAACCACCCTCAAGGTGAATTGTGGGCGACTGCCACAGCATCATGATGCTTATAGAATACTAAACTAGTTCAAAGCCCACTCTCTTCCCTCTCAGGCCTCCAGAGATTGGGGTTAGGCAGACTTGGGCATCACCCATAGGTGAACATGGAGATACAACTTGATTGGACAAGTCCACACTGTCACATAGTCCCTCGGTAATCTTACAATCCCAGAATCAAATCAGAATCTGCAAGAAATGGGAGAGGTGTCTATGCAACGTTTTCCAAGAATGATAAGGGATCCATCACCGTAGAAGACATAGAGAGGAAACAACGGCATGCCCAACCCTCAGAGTGGCTGGAACAAGGGCTGCATACAACCCTGACTCAACTCTGCTTTCAGAACGGTAGAGAAGCAGCTTTGTTTCAGAAGATCTTCATCTATAAAAGCAGGGAGGGAGCCAGGCTTAGCTTGTGGGCTGTAGTTTACTGACCCATGTCCTAGAAGCTCACCAACAGTAGTGATTATTTACACGTTAAGTTTCAGTGTGGCCTACATACATGTGAGCACATATGACAACATGAATTAGACTCCAGGGACAAAAGAAAAATGTTAGGAGAATGAGATGAACGATGGCCCAGTTACTTGAGGCCTCTGGGCATCCAAGCGGTCAAAGTAAAGAGAGTAAATTGCACGCTGGGTTGTGAGAGACATCCAACACCCACTCTTTAGAATACTTTAGGTTACATGGCAAGGGGGAGCTTGATTTGTCATCAGCTGAAGTTACAATAAGCTTATCTCAGGTTATGAAGTGGGTACTATAAAGAGTGGGGTTTTTTTTAATCGTCTAGAAGAGGGAAGAAGGATAAAAAGCAAAATTGGACGCCTCAGAGATGCTTGGAAGATCTGGGGTGTGTGGTTCAAGGAGTGCTGATGTCCAGAGAAGCCATATAACCCATATAAAGTGAGGAAATTAATTTTTAGATCCCATGGGGAAGATCACACCCCTACCACCTCTTGACTCTAGCCAAGTGAGACTCACATGTAGAAATGTAAGATGGTAAATTTTAGTTGGATTTACCTGTGAGCACGTTAGGTATGGGACAGTTTCCCAGATCATGAGCCTATGGATGGCTCACTCAGCAGGGAAAGGTGCTTGCCATCAAACCTGAGGACCTGAGTTCAGTTCCCCAGACGTATATGGTAGAAGGAGAGACTCAACTGCTATAAATTGTCCTCTGACTTCCACTCATGAACTGAGACACACGTATGCATACACATACAAAAAAAAAAAAAAAAAACAGAGATATCTATAAGAACCATGACACAAGGTACATTTTCATACTGTGCCTATCGTGTGATGATGTGGACTAAATTACCCAAATATACATCCACAATGATGGGTCTTTAGTATCACCTTTCTAAAGCACCCCTCAAGCAGATTGATGGCACAGTGGCAAAGCACAGGGCAGTGAACATTTTTTCTGAAAAGCTAACACTACAAGGCCCGTGCAAGCTATTCTGAGTGAGCATCATGTAAGAGGTTAGGCTACCAGGGCTTGGTAGCTAGGTAAACAGGTGGAGTCCTTTCTGCACAACTGTGAGGATCTGAATTTAGGTCCCCAGAAGCCACATAAAAGCTGGACTGAGTAATACAGATGTCTGCAGTCCCAGCAACACTCTGAGCAGAGATGGGAGGTGGAGACAGGAGAAGCTCATGGAGTCAGGTGGCTTGTCATACACAGCAGAAAACCAACAGAGACTGTCTGAAACAGGGCAGAAGGTGAGGGCCAACACTTTAAGCTGCCTCCTGATCTTTACATATGTGTATCTTTTAAGAAGCCCTCAAAGTTCTAAATGAGTTTACAATATCCCACCCCACAAAAGTAGCCACACGGTCCCACAAACTGACCCCAGGGACTGCTTCTGTAGCTACTCAGAGCTGCATGTCAAACAGATTCCCTACAGACACAGTAGCTAATCCAACAAGAGCAGAAACAGGCCAGGCTCCGTTAGGAAGCCTCCTTAGCTCTGGGAGAAAAAATGATCTCCTCCTCCAGGACTTGCTCAGCATCTAAATAGCTGCTTGTCTTAGACAGAGTTAAGGGAACCTGAGTCAGGGAGGGGGCGTGGCTCAGGCAAGGCACAGGATAGCATCTTCCAGGAAACCTTAAAAAAGTTCTATGGAATATGTGACATTTAACCAAGTTTCCCAGGGTTTTAATTTTCATAAAACACCATGGCTATCATGACTGCCAGGTTTCCTTAGTAAAGCTTACCCACAACCAGAGGCACACAGTGTTTAGAAAGCATAAAGGAGACTTTTACACACACCACAGCCAGGCAAGGCTCTGTTTGCAGACATTATTGTTGTGGCTATAGACATGTTTTTGTTTGGGTCCCAGGTGTGGGATGTGGGACTGATTCAGATGGTCCACAGCAGCAGACTGTTTGCTTTGTGCAGGCTCTGAAAGGAGCTCTTTGCCAGCAGATAGTTTGAATCTGAGGACTTTGGAGAGAGAATAAATGCCAGAGCCCAGAGAATGTGGAGAGGGGAGAAAGAACAAGGCTGCTGCTGCTTCTCCCTGGCTGCTCCTAGTTGCTGTTGTGAGACAAGAAGATGGAGATCTCCTGAAATAAGGACTGGACTCACTCCAAGGAACCCGATGACCCTAACCAGCAGGAAGCAGCTACAAAAGAACTCTACCCTCTCTTCCACTAACCCTTTCTCTCTCCTACCTGGAGTTTGGGTTTTGGAAGGGATTGGAGTGGAGTAGGGAGGAAAAAGATATAAAAAAACGTAAACAAAATAGATTTAAAAAGTATGCCAACACTTTGGGATATGCATTAAGCTTTCTGTGACCCCAGACTGAAATGGTATGGCCCCTAAGTAGTCAGCCTGAAGTAATAAACACACTTCAAATTAACTGGGGGGGGGGGGGTGTCAGTGGACTTCTAAGCTGCAAATGCCTTGGCAGGAGTTTAGACTGGGACAAGCATGGATTCAAACTCTGGCCCTGTTCTGAGTAGCTAGAGAAGCTGAGTAAAAATAGTGAGATTCATTAAGTATCTATTATGCATCCAATGTGGTGCCTAAAAATCACAGAATCCTTATAATAACTATGGAGAGGGTTCTGTTAATATTCTCATCTTTATACACACTTTGGATGACTCAGTGAGTTTCAGAAACAACATACCTGCCTTTGGTAGAATCTCGATCTGACCCAGACAGGATGGTTCTGAAAGGCACCTTCTCCAGGACTTTAGGCAACTGTCTCTCAAAGTATGTGACAAGTGCCATAGCCATGTGTTATGCTGTTTTTTAAATTTTTTTTGACTATTGACCCATTGATTTAGTCATGCAAAAAATAGTCAAAGAATATCTTTTATGTGGGCTGGGGAGTGTGTGCTCAGGGGTTCAATTCCCAGGACTGGGGCTGATAAACAAGTACCTATTACATATAAAGGATCTGAAGACTTGGGGTTGGTGGTGAGGTAGGCCCTGCCTTGACAGCATTCACATTTACCAGGAAGAGGGGATTCTAACCAACTGACTCAGCTTTTCCCTGTGACAACACAGGACTCATTGTTCTCTGCTCTCTGACCCGAGGCTCTCCTTTGCCTGCTCTCCTTCTCCAGAATTCTGGCAGCCACGAATTCTATCTCCAAGTTCTTGGCTACATCTCTCTCCCAGAGTATGTGGCCTGGAGTTAGAGACTCATCCATGATGGACAGGTGGTGGCAGGAGACAGTGTGAGGAACGTGATGGTGGGGATGAGAGACAAGATGCTCTCTGGAGTCTTGAAGGGTTTTTTCTTTCTTTTTTTATTAGAAACCAATGCAAAGTTCATATGGAAAAGCAATGAAGAAGCTCCACTCCGGCAATCGGCCTTATATCCCTTTTATTTGAGGGGATCCAGATCGATATATACTCAGTCCCAATTACACAGGACTCCTCTTCTTAATTATAGCCTCTCCAGGGACCAGGAAAGAAATGGAAGAGAATGCAAGCAAATGTAAAGGAAGTAACTAGTTTTTAAGGGTTAGGAGGTTTAAATACAGTTATGAAGGTCACCTGCGTATATTTTTTAATTGTAAAATAATTATTCAGAAAAAAGTAATTACCACCATTTCTCAGCGGAGCAGTACTATGATCTCTTTATCAAAGTAGATATACCCTGGGCTCTACCATTCATATTCTCAGTGGAACACATGACTCATCCTACTTTCAGGGGGAGGGCACATCAGGGATAACATGCCGTTTCACATGCGAAGTGTCAGCACGTAATTGTCTAATTGTTCTTGGCACGAAAGAGACAAAGTTAACATTGGACCTGAGCAAAAAAAAAACCAAAACTCCAGATTGAGTGTGGTGGGGGTGAGGGTGTTTGGAATTGTGCAGAGTTTCGAACTATGCCGTTTCATTTTGGCTGGCAAACAATGAGATCCCCCAACGTGTGAAATTAGACCCGCTGAAGAAGTGAAAGAGAACGGAGGATGAGTGCCAAGCTGTTCAGCAAGAAACTGGGAGAAATTTGGCAGCGGCCTCAATCCTCTCGAGGACTCCACTGGTCAGAGAAAGTAAAGTTAGCATGAACTACTCAGCAGTCACAGAATAAGAAGGGCTTCTCAGAGGACGGAGAGCCCTTGAGCTCCATCAGCTTATAATAAATTGCATTTCAGAAGTAGCACTTTTCAGAGATAATATATAAATATTTTAAGTAGAGAAGCAGAGGTGTGGGCTACTTTTTCCCGTGGTGTGTCCAGAAAATCTGCGCGCACACATCAAGCTCTGCATCTAGGGAATGCGCCTTATTGTGATGCTTGCATTTTTAAACAATGCTCCTGACCTATTTGGGGATTAATAGAAGTAAGTGGGGCCAATGTGCTGTTTATTATTTATAGAAGATTCACTTTGGATTAGGGCTTTTTAAGATGTTTGGGTTTAGGCTTCATCAGGAAGTGTTGCTAAGCAGCCCCCAGCACCGTAGCAGACAAGAAAATGACTTAGCATGCAAGAATATGGACCAAGTGACATCCTGAACCATGGAGGGTGAGATCAAAGCCAAATCCTTTTCTTCTCATAAAGACCACAGGGAAGGAGGGAAGAACAGTTCTACACTGGCTCCTGTCAATCCCATACAGGGAATCTCTGCAGGTCAATGTAGAAGGACCCCCTCCCTTCAATTAGAATCCCAGTCACAACACACAAAATCAAATGGCCATCTTGCATTCATACGAATTTCTTAGAGACCCTCTGCTTCTCTTACAGTGACTAAAGAAAGCCATCTATGAACCTGTGTGTTTCCTGGTGGACTAGAAAACACTTGCCAATGACTCCTGAGCAAGAAGAAATGAAAGAACCTGATAAGTGGACCAGAGCCAAAATGAGATCTACAGTTAAGCTTGTCATTATGTGATTTAGGACAAGGTTGTTTTTAGTTCTCCAGACTTAAATAACCATGAGGTTTGGGGTTGGCGTGCTCTTTCTATTTTTTTTTTTTAACCATCTTTACAGATTTTTCAAGTAGAATGGTTTTAGAATGGGAAGAGCAAGAAGGTTGCTCCAAGAATTTTTGGGTCTTTTGAGTCTCTGAGGGGAATGTGAACTTTCATCAGTGAAAATTCCCTCACTCCTCAGCTTCTCTTACTTTTTTTTTTTCATTATTGTGAAAGTAAAATCATTATTGTGATGAGCGTTGGAAGCTTTCCAAAAGAGAAAGCCAGCTTGATAATGACAGACACAGAGCAATAGTCCATATAATGGGCAAGCTATTCACTGACCAATGGGGAAAAAAAAAACAACAAATAAACCCAAACTCAAGAATCTGAAGTAACTCAAGGCCATATGTGTTGTCATTGTAAAGGGTGAGACAACTCTCTCCCATGTTTGGCTTTGTCTCTTGACTATAGAGCTATTTATACATGGAAATGCAGGAGCCAGATGTTTAAAGACAATCTACTCCTACTGTCTCCAGCGAGTTAGTCAAGCAGTAAATAGTTTGCAGACATGCTTTTTAAATAAATGTTTGAGTACTACTGCTTTTGTGCTTGAAAATAATGACCTCAGTACACCCGGCTGGTTGACACTATGTTTAATAACTTAAAAACAGTTACCCTATTTATTTCCTATACCCTGTTATTTCCCATCTTAGAGATGAGAAAACGGGTTCTACAAGATCAAATGGTTCCATGCACCCAAGACATAGAATCATGTCTACTCTTCAAGCCCAGATTTTCTGCCTTTACTCCAAGTCTCTCTGTAGAAGGGCAAGAGAGTAGGAAAGACAGTTACAGTTGAGACCTAAACCTCATTCCACTTATTAGCAGGTTTGTAACTGCATATGCACCTCTGATTCCTCATATTGGCTTTTTTTTTTTTTAATCTCTAAAGGAGGGATAATCCACCTACCTGCTTCTCCCAGGGCCTAGGTCACAGCAGATGTTTAATTGGTTCATGATTCTTTATTCTACTCCTGACTCTACAATGTCTATTTTCTTAAACCCTTGGATGCCTTCTATTCTGCTCATCTGTACATATCTAAGCTCTTATGGGAGTAATTCATAAGACAAGAGGTCAGAATAACCCAGCAGACAACACAAGGAGAGAGGGAGAGAGAGAAGGAGCATTAGAAAATATCTATGTCAACAATTCACTTAAACTTGGTCTAGCAAGAGTGTGTTCACCTCAAAAAAAAAAAAAAAAACTTGTTATAATGATGATAACAAACGTGGTTCATTTATGACCTTCTGGGTAAATGAGAAATTGTGGCTAGAGCATTCTGGGTACATTGGAGGTAACATAATAGTCCAGAAAAGGAAGACAAACGTGTACCTATGTAACTTTCAATGGTCATTGGATGAGGACCCTGTCTAGTGACATCAAGACTGTGGCAAATCTGGCTTGTTACACAAGTCATGTTAAACATTCAATCAGACCAAATACTGTGGATTATAGCTGCTCACAACAGTGGTTAGTGTAGAGACATGGATACTCATATAAGATATGGTTGATAAAGCATTCAGGGTTGCCATGGTGACCAATGTGGCTTTCAACTTATAGAGGCTACTTAATAAATAGCAACTTGAGATTCCTCCTGAAGCAGACACTGTGACACTTGCCACTTCTGGAGGCTGTTGGGATGAACATTAGCCAAGGAAATGGGCTGTTGTGTCAAGAATTCTACTTGGAAATGCTATCACCTACTAAACCTGGAAAGTGCCTCATAAGATGTAGCTGTTAAAACATACCAACAGGAATGGAATGCAGATGTGGCTTAGCTACAGCCATTGCTATCTTGATGTACCTTTGAATGTGATGTCAACTCAAGCAGAGATGTCAAATGTGTCAACACAGGAAGTGGCAGACAGATGTCTTCCTGTAGTCACCTTCATCCTCCCACAACAAAACTATACAAAATCCTTTATTAGATATTAGATAGACAGATAGATAGATAGATAGATAGATAGATAGATAGATAGATAGATAGATAGATAGATAGATAGA
>NW_026595429.1:0-16925 GCF_907164565.1 Psammomys obesus | reverse complement strand
TGTGTGTGTGTGTGTGTGTGTGTGTGTGTGTGTGTGTGTGTGTGTGTTGTTGTTGTTGTTGTTGTTGTTGTTGTTGATGATGGTGGTGCCTGGGGCTTGCTGATTGGCTAGGCTAGCCAGTAAGCCAGTAAGCCAGCAAGCCAGCAAGCCAGCAATGGTATCCTGCATGCCCAGCAGTACTGGAATTATAGCTGTAAACCAACACAATGACTGCCTTGTTTTACAGTAAGTGCTGGGGATCAAACTCTGATCTGTTGTGGCATGGTCTGGTGCTTTGTATTTAACTAATTGCTTGCCCTCCCCACCCCGAGATTCTTACAGTTCTACAAGCAAACCTTCACATATACCAAAATGACCTTTGTAATCTTGCTTTATCCTTCACTTGCTAATTAAGGTTGCCTACAAACGTGGGGTATACAGAAGAGAGGTAGGCAGAGCTAAGGTTCTAGGGCTTGGAGGGCAGAAGGCTCACGGGAGTGGGACAAGGAAGAAAAAGAGGACAGGAGAGGAGAAGGAAAAGCGAGACCTCCATGGGTCTCGCTTAAAAGACCCATTTTTTTCTTAGCATAAAAAAGAACCATATGGCCGGAAGGAGTCTGCTCTGACGGAGGGGTTTGGTGATGGAGAAGAGCAGCCCGGGTTTAAAGAGTGAGCAAGTATTTGTGGGAGTGATGAATGTAACCCAGATAGGAATAATTAAAGCAAGTGGCATGGGATGTGGGGCTTAGAGGGTTTCTGTCTGCCCAGCTCCAGCATTTAAGGCATATTAAAAATCTAGCAGGTGACTGTCTTTTATTGATGTGCTAGTGGGTTAAATATTAACAGCTATAATATTTATATGTATTAATAGTAGATATTAATAGCAACTCTCAACACTGGTCCTCATGCCTGTATGGCAAGCACTTCACCAACTGAACCAGTCTCTCCAACTCCAGACTCTGGTGCACCAGCTCAAGGAGGAAGGCGTCAGCAGCAACATGGCATTTGCCCAAATCTATGGTTTGTTTACTCCCATCATGGCTGACTTTAAGCTACCAACAGGACAGCAGTAGGTATGAAAGGCTTAGAAAGAGAACCCTAGCATCATTAAATGTGCATATTTAACCAACAGACAGACACAAGGACATGATCTCTAGACGAAAGCACAGAGAATAGAAAGACGAAGCAAAATAATTAGGAAGTGGTCTTCAGTTGACTTTTGCTTTCCCTGTTCTCTTCTCACTTATTACATTCTCATCACTCGGGCACCTAACAGTGAAGTGTGCAAAGTTGGATTTTAATGCTTGCTGAATTAACGCTCCGCCCATTTCAATCCAAATAAAACAATCCAGATCGGAAGTCCAAGCCCTTTTTATGTTACAGCATGATGTATTGAATTAGTCAGATTTTTAAAAATGAGCAAACAAACAAACAAAAACCAAAAAACATTAATTCAGCTCATCTGAATGGTCAAGTGATTTAAAAAAAAAAAAAAAAGCTTTCTGTCTAACCTTTCTTCATATTTGGTTTTTCCCCTGGGGACTGAAGCTAACGTCACACCACCCAGAGGAACACCTGTGTTTGGAGGCAGCTAAGTATGCCTCCCTGTGCTTTGACAGGACGGTAATGAGTGTACTGGGGAAACAGATTTTCATGTACTCTGTGGCAAAGTTCCAAGGGCACTTAACAAAGGGATGTTCTTAAAATAGTCCCAAAGTGCATAATTTCACCCTCAGCTTTGACAAAATACATGAGCAATAACCTAGGGGTCAAAGGGTTTGCTCTGGCTCACGGTTTCATAGGGTTCTGTCCAATGAAGCCGTGAGCATAGGTGGGCCCTCCCCTGGCTTGCCCCCTTTTCCATTTTCTATTCCATGGGGTGATGTGTGGCTAGGGGCCCTCTGAAGGGATGCTACATTCAAGACCGGATTTCCCTCCTCAGCTGTTCCTCTCTGGAAGTGCCCTCACAGACACGCCTCAGCAGTGTGTCTTACCATTTGGATTCAAGTTGATAAAGATGACGAACTGAGTGAGCGAGTGACAAAGGGCAACCCGTAGAGAGATATACCCTGTGATGACTTCGACACTAAGTTCAAAACCAGACAAAACAAAACTGCACGCCATGTATCATGGCATAGAAACAGGCAAGAGGAAAATCATGCAAAGGTGAGAAATACCAAAGTTGGAACAATATTGATTCTTGGGGGAGGAGGGTAAGATGAGGGAAGAGAACGAGACATGAGATCAAGGAGAAGTCCACATGGAAGGCTGCCAATGAACTTTCCCCCAGGACTGGGGGTGGAAACTATGGTCATGTTTGCGCTATGGAAGTGCTCTGTCACAACGTACATCCCAAACTCCAGTCTGCGTTATTTTGAAACAGGATATCACTAAGTTATTCCGTCTGGCCTTGAACTTGCAATCTTCCTGCCTCGGCCTCTTGAATGGCTGGACATTATAGGGCTATGACACCAAGCTTCAAATTTGGGGGTTGGGGGCGACAGTCTGAAACAAACATGAGAAAATATCTAGATCTGACAAAATGAGGTAGTTTAAATAGATATGGCAGAGGTTTCCAAGTGTGTGCAGATGAGGACTGCGGCGTGGCAAAGAGTGCCAACTAGCACTGGGCAAAATGTGAAAAGGCAGAATTACTATCGGAATCCTTTTGTCAATACTTTTTGGTTTTGTGATTTTTTTTTTTTTTTTTTTACTAAGTTGATCGCAATCATCCATTTTTGGCCGATGATTCGGTACCTGCTTGCACTAAGACGCTCTCATCTCAATTAAAGACAGGAAGCTGCTCTAAAACAATGAAAACCCAATGAACTGGAAGGCTGACCACACAAACTCTGAGCGGGGCTATGGCAGCAGCGTATGCTCCTAAAGGGGACCTATTACTCCGGCAATGATGCCTGAGATAAGGAAGGAGAGCTTCCTCAGACTCCCCACAGGAAGTGCGTTCTCCAGGAATGCTCTTCCTCTCTCCCCAGTAGTGGAGACACTCGCAGTGCTCTCGGGACCTTGAATCAATGAATGAACAACAGCACCCATCCTCGCCGCGTTCTTTCTACCGTTAAAACTGGCTGTGCTACCAGGAATCCACAGCGCCCTTCCCAAAGGCATTCGCTGAGCTACCTTTCCCTAAAGTAGGACTCCCATGCTGGAGGGACCTCATCCCGTTCCAGGGCAAGGAATACTGCACAGAGGCCTGGAGGAGACGCATAGCAGGTTTCACAGAGTTCTCCCTGGTTTATTACAGGAGGTCATGACACCTTTTCTTTGTCCAATCAGGTTTCCCCATCACCATCCCTTTCATCTGATTTAACATAATAACTCAGTTTTCCCTGGGTCTCTGAGTCTTCATTTCTGAACGCCGTCATTTCACACACAACTTTGATTAACTACACTGCCAAGGCTTTTCCCTTTGTTCATCCGTCCATTGTTATTGGGGTGGCAGCTGCGAGCCTTGGGATGGGTGAAAAAAAAAATGAGATTTTATTTTTCTCCCCATGACACCAAGGATCTAGAGCACACATCCATACCACCACTAATAATAATAATAACAATAATAATAGTAATAATAAACAATAATAACAAATGTGTCGAATGGGAACAAAAACACAGTCCTCTAGGAGTTTAAGGCCTTAAGAAAGGTGCCATTTTTTTCTTCTCATTTCTCAACTTTAACACCTGTGAAAAGCTAATTTTCATTCCCAAATCTATCTATCTTCCTTCCTGCTTATTTCTATTCTTTCTCACCCACACTAATGCTTACAAAAATCAAAGTCTAATCGTCCACCATTCTCCAGCACCCAGGTGGGAGTAAGGTTACAAATGCCTCAAGATTCCCCCCCCCCCCCCCCCAAATAAGAGCAATGCCAGGCCCCAGAGCAGGTGACCTGCTCTCTCATGCTCACAGAACTGGCTTAGCAGTGAGAGGCAAGCCTGTGCCTGCCTCCCACTGCCTCCTGCCACAGGCTCAGGGTCTGTTCTGTCCTGTTGAGTATCAAACAAGCATAATTGACAGCTCCCCCCACCCTCCTCCCCCCCCCCCCCCCCCCCCCCCCCCCCAGCCTCCCTCTCAGAACAGCAGTTTCCCAGGAGCCGCCTTGTACAACCTCAAACACTTTATTACTGGTCAATTTGGGTTTCCTGCCCACTTTAAGTGGCCGTGCTGAGGGTCTCCAACTCTCTCTAGCCCTCACTGATCAATATTAACAGTCACTTCCACAGCATTTCCCTGCTACTCAGCAAGGCCGGGGACTGGCTGTAAATTACCACATTGCCATGTCGTCATTCAAAAGTTAGAGCTAATTGCCAACAGTGTTTCTTTCCTGCTTCCCCGGACCCCCATCAAAGATGGAACCAGAAGAGAACACAAGGCCTGTCCGTTTGGGGTTTGTTCAGCAGAGGACTTAGATGACTCTGCCCACCCCACAGAGGCCTTCCCTACCCAGTATTTATGTGCACCAGTCCAAACATTTCCAGTTCCCACACACACAGAGAAACCAACCTCCAGAAATGTCAGAAAAACCATCCAGTAACTATGTTAAAACCGTGGTTTTACAGCCAAGAAGTTATAGGTATATAAAAGGAAACAAAAGGGGTCAGGATTCAGGATTAAACCATTATCGGCCAAGGCTTCCACAGTAATCTTTGTTTATGAGGTAAAAAATCTAACAAGAAGCAAACAGGGTGGGTTGTTTATAAGCAAATAAGCATCGGAAGCCCTGGGAAATGCAAATCTTTGAACCTGGCGGGAAAACAAGTGGCAGTCCCCTGCTGCTGCCAGCTGACTCTGTATGTGGAAGGTGAAAGGGGAAACACACACACACACACACACACACACACACACACACACACACACACCAGGAGTGGGCCTTCTACATTGGGGGTGAAGAAATGCTACTGAGGGGTCCTTCTGGCACGTGGTTGAGTGGAGAAAAAGCCTGGAGACCCATGCTGTGGCTCTCCATGTGGAAGAAAAGACCAGAGTGTGAGCACAGTGGATGGAGAGAGGGAGGTGAAACAGGAGGCTGATGGACAGGAACAATAATTATTTTCAGACCCAAGAGGGCCTTCTTCCCGCAAAGATGGATTAGGTGTGTCACCCAGAACCACATCAGCCGGCTTGTTTTTCTGTTGCTTCCACACATTGCCACAGGAAGCTCCCCTCTCCGCTCCCCCCTTCCCCAAGAGTTGGCGCTGTGGCTGAAGAAAGAAAATAATGACACCTGTGTGGAAGGGCTCTCAAGCAACTGGGGATTGCATCCTCTGGCAAGCCCTGCTCTCACACATCCTGGGGAAGGACGGATGACAGGCATCTGTCAACCACTGAAAATAAGCAAGACCTGAAAAGAGAGCCTTCTGCTGTCTCTCTCTCTACCCTGCGCTCTGTTGTGGAGGTGGAAAAGTGAGAGTGTGGTCAGGACTGGTCCTGGGGCGTACAGATCCCCCAGAGGTACGCTGGCATCCTTTTCCCCTGAGCTTTGTTACTTTGTCATCCGTGAGGCTGAGTTACTCAAGCAGCGGTGGCTTTTAAACAACAGCTCTGGATTGCCCCCCGGCTTTACCAGCTCCTGAGGACCACGCTCAGCTTTCTGGCCACCCTCTAAGACTCTGCTTCCTTTGGGCCTCTTCTTCAGTAGTTTGTCAACAAGCATCCTGAGCCTAAACCCAGGTCACCGAAGGCTCTGGCCCACCTCTAGCCTTCTGCTGGGGTTGCACTGGAAAGCCACCTTCACGGAGCCTAACTCCGCGTCAGCGCATATATTATGAGCCCTGTGTAACTCTTGGTTTGAGGAACCTGCCTGCATCTTACCAACTCCTCTGTGCCCACTAGACAGTCCACTGGAGTGAAAGAATCCTGCAGCCAAACGGGGTGGCTAGGTGCTCGTGAACAGTTGTCCTCACTTAAAGGTCTGTCCCTTGCCCTAGAAACATTCTCCTTTCAGGAGAAAAAGAGAGCAAGCCGTGGTTGAGAAATCAGGGTACACAGTCGTCATTCTTAGTTTTATCTCCCCGAGTTTTTTTCTTTTGCTCCTTTGTTCCACCCTAAAAGGGCAAGATGAGTGATCTCCACACCTCCAAACCATCAAATAAAAGACACCTCAATTCACAGCTCGGCCCTGGGCAGCAGGAAAGCACCAGTGGTCTTCCGGGGCAGCCTCCAGAGCTCGCGGCCCTGCACAGGGCTATCCCCCACCGACGGGAGCGCCTCAGCTGTTCAGATCCCTGGTCTGTAGTTGCTTGCGAGAACCGGCCCACCAGCCTGGTGACAAGCTAATCTCCAGGCTCAGGACCCGGATGGGAATTAGACACCAGCCGCCCCATGCTCTCTTTTGTTTAGAGAAAAAGAGAGAAAGAAGGAGAGAGAGAGAGTGAAAAATAAAATCCTCGATCATTTAGTACAAGTCATTTTACATGCTGGGATAATGAAGTATAAAAATGCCTTCAAAGAACTGATTTCCTACTTTTAACTCACTGCCAGCCACGCTCTTTGTGAGGCCTCTCTGGAACATGCATTCCCGTCCCACTCAAACAAAAGAGCTACGAATTCATTAAACTCTTTAATTATGCCTTTTTATTTTTCTCTGTTAGCAAGTGCTACCAGCACAAAGTAAATAAAGCCACCATGGTCTTTCCCCTCGGCAGACACACTGACTGTTTTTATTCTTTATTCAGTTTACAATATAAAGGGCTATTTTCCCCCCTTCTCCTATTCTTGGCTAGTTTCCTAGGACGAACCCTGCAAATAGGAGTGCCTAACTATGCATGCAGGGTCTGAGGCCAGTGAAGGAGCATTGGGCATTGCAAGCACATACCCTAGCCAGCTTTCAAAGTACCCACAGCCCACAGCAGCCAAACAGGACTTTACAGCCAGGCTCGGAAAAGATATTAGCTTTTTTTTTTTTTTTTATACTCTAGTAAATTTGCTTTTTACATCTATTTCTTTTCAGAAGGGCTTGTTATTGAGCTGACTGTCCACAAATTCCATTGATCTCAGGCTGTGACTCAATCCATATGCTCTCGCCTTGACACGGGCACAGCAAGCGAGCCATACAAATCCTGTTCAGGCTACAAACTTATTGATTTTATAGATTTCCCCCAAAGTTGTGATAATGATATATCATTGTTAAATTTGGTAGAACAAACTGCTTTCCCAATCTGTCAATGCGAGCATGAAAACCAATTCACAGCCTTGTTTAGAAGGCTTTCACATCTCAAGAATAAGTACAGCCAGAGGAAGCAGATCGCCAATACCCAGCGGCTGGCACCAGCGTGATGTATGATACCTTCCTCGCTGCCCTTTTCTGACCCACAGCACACCGGGCTGCCCAACTTGTGCTCCCTGGCTACAATTATCCACAGTGCTTCCATCCTGGGATGCATAGTTTTAATTATTAACAACAGGGAGCGAGCTGCTTGGGTGACCCACATCGGTAGGTTTTTAAAAGACAATTTTGGTAATTTTAATATCCTATTCGCTTGGATACATTAGCATCCTGGAATTGTTGGCTTTAATGGGTCAATTTCTTTATCCCCCTGCCTTTGCTTCCTCACACTTCCTCTTTAAGAAGGACGGCAGCTGCGACCAGTAGGGGGCAGGCGTCAGACATTTCCCTTGAAAAGGACACACCTTCCCATGCTGCCAATGCCTGAGTTGGAAGACTCCACCACCCTCAACCCTACTTCCTTTCCTGCCAGAGGAGGGTTAGACCTTGAATACCAGTGGTTTGGTAGGATTCCATAAGCCTTATTTTCCCCCAAGGTGTTTCTAAATGTACATCCTCTAATATCCATCCCCCCCAAATGCCCTCCAAATCATGCCTCCTTCTCATTCACCTTCCAACTTCCCTCTGGTTCTTTAACGCATGAAGTATCTGTTTAAGTCATCTCTACATGCATGTCAGCATCTTCCTCCACTTCCTGGTTGCCCAGAACGTGTTTGCAAGCAGGACTGTGTGACCTCTCCGATCAGAGGGAAGGCAATTGACTACTGATGCCTTCTGAAGCATCTGTTTCCATTTCTCTCTTCCATTTCTCTCTCTGACTTGGCTCCGGGTAGTCTCCCTTCTCTCCTTTGTGCTATCATCCAACGTGGGCTACCTTTTAGTGCCTCATTCAGAAATGCATGCTAATTTATGACTCCTTCTGTTCATTTCAAGAGTTTAATGAAACAAATAAAAACCAAGTAAGAAGCTTCGTGAAAAATCAGATAAAACCCAGATCTTGATAAGAATCTTTCGTTCATTTGTTTTTTGTTTGTTTGTTTGTTTGTTTTTCTTTTTAAGGGTCTTGTGTAGCACAGGCTAGCTTCAGACACATTATATTGCTGAGGATGTCTTAGAACTCTTGATCCCTCTGCAACTACTTCCTTAGTTCTGGGACAGCCGGTGTGTCTCAGCACACCCAGACTCCATTGCGGAGGTTCTGTTTCTCTACCCCCCACCAGTTATTCTCCCCTGAAGCTGTAGCCCCTCCTCCTTTGAGAACACCATGTAAACACGCTTAACCTCCCTGCTGGATCCAAGCAGGATGCCATGGGAAACGTAGCATTATCACGCCATAGCGCTTAGCTAAAATTTCCAACACTTGCTTCCTCATAACTACTTATCTTTTCCGCTAACATCACAACAACTGAATCCCGACATGGGCTAACGCCGATGTTTCTTTTTATAACTCCGTGTCTAGAAACCATCTTTAACAAACAGCTTCCTCGCCCTCAGTGTGGGAGCAGTCACACTTGGCCATTCCGCTCAAGTGTGTCCAGAGGTGAGCCTGCCGTGTGCTCACTAACGCTTCCCATTTATATCCGTGTAGTGTGCTCATGCTGACGATGGTCGCACAGCTTTGTAACAACCTGTGAGAGCCACAGTACATGGCACTGTCCATTTCCCGAATTGAGACATGGAGGCTGGAATTCATTTGGGGTCATGGAACTCACAGCATAGCTGGTCTTTAAACCCAGGTCCTCTATACTCAATAACTCTTCCAGAGTGTGTGAGTGTGTGTGTGTGTGTGTGTGTGTGTGTGTGTGTGTGTGTATTTGTGTGTGTGTGCTGTGCAGTGCATCTCCTTTGTTAAAACAGTCCCTGCTTGGTGAGGGAAGCTTGTGACACTTAGGTGTTCCCTATTCAAGGTGATCAGTGATCAGTGCACAGGTGCTGGGAAAGGCAAGACTTCAACAGAACAAGGCACACAGGCCACTCCAGAGATACGAAGCCAATTTACCCATGAGGGTGTGTGTAACACACACACACACACACACACACACACACACACAATCTTGCAAGTAGTTTCTTTAATCTGACCTCAGTAAAGACACATTTGTTCATACCTTCCCAGGAATAGCCACACAGACTCATATGCTCTCTGTGTCTTATTTACACAACAATCTGCATAGAGCCCTCGAGTTCTCTGTGTTCTCCTCCCCTAACCCAACACCTGGATTGAAAATGACTTTTATGGTATTGCTTATCTATGTCTATCAACTTGTATGTCATGCAGTAATTAATTTTGAGGCCTTTGCTTGCTGGGAAAAAAAGATGAATAGAGCAGTGGTCCTATAAGACATGTCACAGTTGGGGTGACTCCAAACCCGGTAATGGGGGCATTGGGAAGAGGGAGGACAAGGAAGGCACAGAACCTAAAGGGGTTGCTGAGATTTAGAACCTAAAGACAGCACAGTCCAGTCCACAAGACGGTTCACAGATGTGGATCTATTGTGAAACTCCCATGGCGCTTATAGGAGTTTTCTGCCATGTGCACGCGCCTTAAGTCTCTCACCGGGAAACCAACAGTTAAACAGACTGGCCTCTGGCCTCAGTGCACCCATTGCAACTTCCAAAGGCTTTACCGGGGTGTCAGATGCTTTCTCCTCTCTGAGAAAGGAAGCAGACAATTAAAATTTTATGACACATAAGCCCCCCCCCGCATTCTTACCCTGACCACATACACACACAGTGGCCATGCTAACTGCCCTCCTGTTCATAATTGCACTGGCCCGAGTGTGCACAGCCTTCACACAGAATGATGGCTTCCCCTGTCTCCTGCATTTGTTCGTCTCCTTTGGGAGGAGCAATTTACAGAAAGCATTATTGATTTTTGCCATAATAGGTACAGAGATGCCTCACCGTTCCCACTCAGCCGGCTCGCTCTCCGCATCACAACTGTCAGGCCAGTTTGTGAAGTCCCGTCATTATTTTTTTTCAAGGAAATCCATCACAAGGTTGGGGTGTGGGGTGGGGGAGTGAGGAGAGTGATGAAAATAAAATTATTTTCACCTTGCCATACAGAAGAATGTTCACGTCCTTCGCTGGAAATGAGTGTAGGCATCATAGGACGGCGGGGAAATAGAAGGAAAAGGGACTTCTGCAGACGTTCAAGAAAAATTAACAGAGAGGGAGAGCGGGAAGAAGGAGGAAAGCTGGTGGAGACTCAGGGTCAGTCTTTCCCCCGCCGCCAGGGAGTGAGACACCCACAGGCATGGTCTTTACTGAGGAATAAAGAAAAAAACAAATTGTATGTGTGTATGTATGTGTGTGTGTGTGAGCGCGCGCGCGCGTGTCTGTGCATACATGTATGTATTCACGTGTGTGTGTCTGTATCTGTGCATACATGTGTGCATATGTGTGTGGCTTGCATGCATGCATGTGTGTGTGTGTGTGTGTGTGCGCGCGCGCGCGCGCGAGAGCACCCCAAGGAATCGGTCTCGAAATTCCTTTGTTCACAGACCACCCACCCTTCAGAGACCACCAAACCGTGCTGCAATTGGTTCTTTGCTGCCAGAAGTTTCTTGTGGTTCCCTGCCCCAGCCCACTCTGCTCACCAGAGGCTGCCCCCCCCCCCCCCAGTAAGCTAGCTGCCTGCAAAGGCACAAAGTCCTCACCTCAAATATTCCTAACAAATAAAAGGGGGGGGATGGTCTCTAAAAGAAATCATGTGGGAAAAATCATGGAGGAGGAAACTGCAATAAGCTTGTGGCGGACCCTTCCACAGGCCTTTTGGTATTCACCTCTTGTACACGTTGCCGCCACTGGCCACTTTGGGCTTTCCGTGCAGGTTGCCGCGCTCCTGGGGAAGGTAAGAGATTGTCATCCATCATCCATGGTTCAGGACTCTCCTTTCGCCCCAGTTCCTAATCAGAGCCAGGTTTGAGGCTCGGAAGATTTAATCCAAGCACCGACTGTGGGTCTCATTCCCAGTTGCTCAGTTCATTAACCATGAAAAGTAATAGCCGCTTAGAGTTCTTAGGAGATGCCGAGACGATGCGGCTGCGCCCGGGCCGCAGGGCAAGGGGGCTGTTACCCTGCGCTCCGCACACAGCCCACCAGCCTCCCGGAAGCCGCAGTTCAAAGCCGCCAAAACAGAGGACGAGTGTCCAGTTTAGGTCTAGGAAGGTAACTCAGTGAAGTGCCTGCCTTACAAGCCTGAGAATCATCTAAATCCAATCCCTAGGAACCTGTGTTTCAAGCAAACAAAACCAGCACTAGAGCTAGGGAGAGGGAGATAGCAGATTCCCAGGCTGTCCGCCAGCCAGCCTGGCCTATACAGCAAGCCCCAGACCCACCTGAGACACCGTCCCAAAAACCAAGTAGACGGTTGCTGCTACTTCCTCTCACACTGGCTCTGTCAAACTCCTCACTTCTCCCACAGCCAGATGTCCCTGAATGGCCACCAGCAGTGTGTTATATGAGTCCCATAGTCATGGCCAGGAAAGCATAGATATTGCCAGCCAACTCAATAAAAAGAAACCTTCCAGATCCATGCCTGGATCTCTAAATAACAGTGCTATAAATAATACAGTCTTACAACAATACCCAAAATGATGGGAAAGAACTTGGTGAGCTCTTGTGTGAGCCAGACATTACTACATTAGGAATATTAGAGAAATTCCTTCATGTAATTCTTACAACAACAGATGTTTGCTGTTTCTCTTAGTATTGTCTCCCCAGTGCTGTGACAGTACTAGGACATGAAACTGTACAATAAATGCCTATGCAATTGATGAGCAAGACAAAGAAGAACAGAAGAACAGAGAATATAGTATTTAGGTAACATTCATAAGGAACTATAATGGACTAATAAATGCCAATAATCAAGGAATCATAAGAATTTAAAAATGACATTTTCCGTTTAACACACCTACAGCTTCTTTCTTTCTTTCTTCCTTTCTTTCTTTCTTTCTTTCTTTCTTTCTTTCTTTCTTTCTTTCTTTCTTTCTTTCTTTCTTTCATGCTGGGGATTGAACCCAAGCCCTCACACAGGCTAGGCAAGCACTCTACCAACTGGCTTCATCTCTCACCTTCTTCCATATCACGAATGACAACTTCTGATATAGAAAGAGTTATAGACATGGGCTGTGTGAGCATAAGTAGCAAAAGCTTTTCTGTCCATGCTTGTCAATACTCCAGAGAACATTCGTACCCCTTTCCATGAGCTGACCCTAAACATTAGAGAACTGCATGCAGATATGTGTACACAAGATGATTTTTATCACAATATGATTTGGAAGCTAGGAAAATTATATAGAATCTAAATGTCCTTTTCTGTGGTTAACTGTTAAATTGTGACATAAAATTTAGCCCACTCACCTGATAAAATGTTATGTGGCACTTTTAAACCATATGCTTTTAAAGCAGCATTTAATGACACAGGAAAATACATTGTAATTTTTGAGATAACTGAAACAGACTGTATGATGTGGTCTCTGTTCTGTGTGATTCCATGATGTCTATATTTTACATCTGCACTGAGAAACTCTCGAAGAATCCTGCTATAAAAAGGGGGGTCACCTTGAGATGAGTGTCATTTTGTTTTCTCTGATGCTTTTTCGTTCTTCCAAACATTTTTAAATGAACCATATTTATTAATATATTGAAAAATATGAAAACACATAGGAATTCTAAGATATAAGATATAAGGTTCATTTTTATTCTGACCAAAGAACAGATCATTTATCTATAGCCCTTCAAAGTGACTGTCCCCCACTTTCTCTTTAGGAAAACAAGCACTAGCTTCATTCACAGCCAGCACAGTGACAGCCTGGGAGCCACATACAGTCCACAGACAGATCTTGTTTGGCCAGATGGCATTTGTCAGTTTCAAATTTAAATGTATCTGGGCAGAGTCTACTCATCCCAGCCCACCATACTCCTTACTCCGCCATATTTTCTTACCTAGTCCTCCCCAGGCCCTGATTTCCCAGTCTTTGCATCTACTTGACAGCCATTTATCCACGCCAGTGGGCTAGATTATTGCCTTGTGATAAACAGAAGTCCTTGCTGGAATGCACAGGCCTCAGAATAAAGCCACAATCTTCTTAATACTAAAATAGCAGTATTTACACCATACAGCTGGTTGAACAAACACGTAAGGATCCAATAATTGAAATCAACAAACGCTGAGTGGCGGGTCCTGAGTCCCTGGATATCCACGGGACACTGGCTTCAGCACCCCCTCTTGATACCAACACATAAAGAATCTCAAGTTCCCTCTAGAAATACCATAGCATTGCCACGGACCCTGTGCACACTGTCACATACGCTTAAAACCATTATTGTGAATATTGTTAAGTTATGACGGGTTAACTCCACTGTCAATCAGAGTCAACAATTGCTGTTACTATATTGTTAACACATATGGGTTAACTCTATGAGCTGGCTAGGAACCAGTATGAACAGCATCTGACCCTGGTCTTTGCCTCTATGTCACAGTTCTCTCAGACTCAAAGGAGCTTCGATGCTAAGATTCCTTGCTGCTCTGAATAAGGGGAGTGCTGTGCCTATGGTGGCTTCATAAACTGTTACTTAATTTTAATTAAGAAACCAACTCAATTAATTAAAACTTTATTTAAAATGTCAAGTATTCATTTTACGTTTAATTATGTGTATCACACAGGGAGGGAATACAAACACATGACTGCAGGTAACCAGGGAGGCCAGAAGAGGACATCAGATTTCTTGAAGCTGGTGCTAATAAAAGCAGTGAGCTGACTGATGTGGGTGCTGGGAGCCAAACTCAGGTCCTCTGAGTTTACAAAACCATACTCATTCTTAACCACTGAGCAATTTCTTCAGGCCCTAACTGAAATTTTCAACAAGCCTAGAGGAACATTAAGAAGAATGTCGGGGGTAGGGAGGGAATACATTATCCTTCCTGTACAGAGACACCATCTTTCTTTTAATTTCTTGTGTTTCTAGCTGCTAATTGCACAAAGAAACTGGGACACAGAACTAAATCATTAAAATGAAAAAAAAATTTATCATCAACATGATATAGAAAATACAGGCCCCATAAATAGAGTGGGTTAATCTGGTGTCAGGGCTACCCAAATAATGTGTGTCTGGGTATGAGACGTATCCACAGAAGGGGTTCCCAAGGCAGAAATTAATGGTAGTGAGTGAGCACTTTGGAATTTTTGGGGCATGGTCTCATTTTGAGCCCACGGAACAAGATGTTCCCCTATCCTCTGTGAGAGCTCATGGATGTCGTATGTTGTATGTGCTTTCTTTGTGTGTGTGTGTGTGTTCTTTGATCCTAAATATGCTTACAAGGAGGCATTCATATTGTTTGTATGGCTGCTATCAATCCAGTCTTCATAAGAATAGCATTTCAACTCTTCAGAGCGTTAACAGCGAAAGAACATTAACTTTAGCAAAGTAAAGAATCTGGTTTGAATGGCGCAGTCATTCATGTGCTCATTTCACAACTACTGAACACTTCCCATATGGTGAGGGCTATACTAGCTACTGGGCCTATTCTCTACCCTCATGGAACTTAGCTGTGATACCCAAGTCTTCAGTGGACATAGCTAATTGATGGAAAGGTCAAGGAGGATAATGTGATATTCAATCAACAGTCACCTTGGAGCAATGCTCATGTGCAATGTGGGCTTATGAAAAATATAGTGGGAATGAAACCAATTTTAACTACTAGAATTCAATTTCAAGCTATCTGGGACACCAACACTATTTTCCTAAAATTAACCTTGACTTTGTGAACCAAGAAATCCTCTCACACTTGGCTCTGATTCTTAGGCAGCAAAATTAAACCCCTTTCAAATGCAGAAGTTCTTTTCTTTCTCATCTCCCATTCATAGAAGATAGCTCAAAATATAGTAGACAGAGCACTCTATGAAATACAATGGCAAGAAAATTAGATATGCCCAAATCTCCAGAAAAAAAAAAAAGTACCCTTTTTTTTTTTTTTTTATAAAAAAGAACTAAACGGTAAAGGTGAGCTATATGGTGAGAAGAGTCTGAATGAGGATATAAACCATGACACGTTTAATGAAATTGCCTCCCATAATCTGGATAAGAGGAGCTCACAAGGAAGATTTACCACATTCCTGCACATGCTGGATCTCACACAAAGAGATTCTAAATCTCTCTGGGAAGGGTACACACACAGAAAGAAAGAGAGAGAGAGCACAGAGACACAGAGACACAGAGCAGGGGAGCCTCACAGGGCGACACAACCAGCTCTTAAGAGAGTGATTCATTCCTCCACCTCTTCCCAAGCAGAATATTTAAATCAGATGATCTATTCCAAACTTTGCTGTTACATCTACCAGTGTTTACGCTTTGAACCCATCCTTCCTGGTCTGTGTTTCTTCCTCACTCATGCATGGTCTTAAAGCTGGACGGAGAGATGGGGCAAATGGCCAGATGTTTTCCCTTCTGTCGACAGGATCAGACTTTGTCATCGTCTTTACCAGAGCAGTCTAATGTCACTTCAGGGAAATTATCTAGTAATAACCACTATGACAGACACACACTTTGGCCAAAGAATTCTCTTCCACTGATAATTGCACAACCACTTAACAAATGATTTAGTTTGTTAGATGTGAATTTAGGTAAACTACAACTGTGTTTAGGTAAAGAAAATGTAGTGGCATAAAGGTGAGAACAAGCAAAGTCAAATATTTAGATGATGGCTTCTATAGCTATAGTAACATTGACACTAATGTTCAGAAAATTCAAAATGAGAATGTAAGTATTTAACCATAAACATTAAGTTGTGTCACAAAATGTAATGTTAACTATTTAAATATGTTCTTGGAGATAGCTGAGGAAAGAAAACACTCATAATGCACTGTTAAAGTAATATATATATATATATATATATATATATATATATATATATATATCAGGTTATGAAGAAGTGCAGAAAGTAGGGTACAAACAAATATACATTTAGAACAAAGATGACAAGGTCACACACTAAAAGGTTTATAGAGGCTTTCCCCTAGAAGCAAAACTGAGGCAACATTTATTTCTTTATTCATTTCCTCTTTTTTTGCTTACATTATGTGTATAATTTGAAAAGTTTTATTTTTTTTCATGTCACTTAAAGAGTTGAAGACTCCAATTAATAAGCTACTGAGTTCTGTGGCCCATGACATAATTTCTTTAAATGTAAGATGAAATGGATGAACCCGATGGTCTTTAAGGTTCTTGTAACAAACACTTAGCAGAGTGAGAAGCTAGAAAGATGACAAAACCCAAGTATACCCTAACGGTTCTGGTGTTGCTGAGAGCTGTCTACATTTGTACCAACAGGAAAGGTAAGTCCGGAAGTAGCTCCCAGATTACTGTTAGCGATGATGTACACACTAGGAAATGAGAAAAGAATGATTTGATATTATTCTGTGCATTGGAAAGGGCTGTCCCTAAGCCTAGGATGATCTCTTTCCTATTCTTTGTGGGGGGGGGAGAGAGATTCCCAGTAGGTGGTAAATATCTAAACGTTCTCTGTTTTATGAAGATCATTGACAATAGTAGTAAATAATAATTCTGTCGTTTTAATATCCTCATGTAACAAAATTAAGTTCCAAATTTTAATTTTTTAATTTAAAACTTATTTATATTTATGTGAAGTATACATGTGTGCACGTGTGTGTGTGTGTGTGTGTGTGTGTGTGTGTGTGTGTGTGTGTG
>NW_026595428.1:0-27513 GCF_907164565.1 Psammomys obesus | reverse complement strand
TTCCTTCCTTCCTTCCTTCCTTCCTTCCTTCCTTCCTTCCTTCCTTCCTTCCTTCTTTCCTTTCTTCCTTCCGGGAGGTGGGAAGGAGGGAGGTGGGGGGTGGGGGAGGAAGAACCAGAGAGGCGGAGTGGGTAGGGGAGACCCTTCAAATTGCACTGGTCCTTAAGATTCCTATTACAAGCAGGGCCACCTTGACACCCAAATAGAAATTTTACACATGGCACTGTGGACCGAATCCGAAGAATGGCCCAGTGTTTTCCAAGGTTCCCAAGAAATATGCACCCTCCCGAGGACTACTCACAGGAAGAGGATGGAGACCGAGGGATGGTACTAAAAGACTAAATTAATTAATTAAACAAAACAAAACAAAAAACCTCAAACAATCAACTGATATGAAATACGAAGAAAAGAAAAAGAACAGGGGGGTGGGCAGGGCCTTCCGCAGGCCAGAGGGAGGAGAGGGCCATAGAGAGGTGGATTCAAGTTTCACTGAAAGTACTGGTGCTTTCCTTCCACAGCTTGGAAACTCTCCTAGTTAAGAAATAAGACAGGGCTAACAAAAAGGCCCAGGCATTGAGACAGGTTGCATGTGAAATTTGAGGTGTTTTGAACTGATAGGTTTTTTTTTCTTTTTTTAACTGCACACACACACACACACACACACACACACACACGCACACATTCACAAACAAGGTAATGGAGAAATGCTGGGGCTTTTAAGCAACCTCTTGATGTAAATGAAAAATAAAAACCACAACAACTTTTATTTCTTTGTAGCATTTGGCTAATGAGTTACTAAAACCATCCCTGGCCCATCCATCATTTCTATTGCAGAGACTCAAGCCGGCTCTCGCTCTAATTGGTCTAGACAGGTGTCATGATATTTCAGCATACTGGGGGAAAAAAATTCAGAGGTTCTCTTCTGTGAGAGTGAGAGGTAGACACTTTGGAAAATGTTAGCCTCATTTCAACCTTCTCAGAGGTAGTTTACATTTAACAAGAAAACCCCAAGCAAATCAAAAAGCCTCCAAACTTAACTCCACCTCAAAAAACAAAACAAAAAGACCTTCATAGAGTCCAAAGCAAAGTTAGAAATGGATGTCACTGCTTGGAAGGAAAGACCCTGTCCTGGGAAAAACAGGTTATATTTGGGGGTTTCTCAGCTCCTATTGTCTTTCTGTATTGACAGCCAGCAAAATCAAATGTGTCATCTCGAAGTACCGGCTCCAGTTTGCCGTGAAGAGACTAAGGACTATTTTATATTAGCGAATAATTTCAAGGCCACTCTTTATCTTTTCGAGTAGAGGGTGCCACCAGACCCTGGGCTATTAAAACAGAAAAGAGACCAGCAACAGAATCTCAGGGATACAGTCTAAGTAGCAGATTGTGGATCACCTTTATTCTAGGATGGTAACAGCTCGTGGAAGATGTTTGAAAGTTTCCTTCCAACCAAGATGTAACCCAGGCAACCTGGCAAGTTCCGCTGGTGTCTAGCCAGTCATTCATATACTCAGAGAAGACTCAGTGCTCCCAGTCTTGGTTCAGGACAGATCAGCAATTCAGCTTTAATTTCCTGGCTGTTATCATAAAGCATCGCGATCTCAAGCTTTTTAAATATATATTTTTGAAATGCAATTTCTTTGCAAGAAATTGATGCCCCTGAAATACAAGAGAGAGTTCCCTGAGAGAGAGAGAGGAGGGTGCATCTCTACTCTTGTTTCCCTTTGTCCGTCTGAAGAGCCCTTTGGCTGCTGCGGGTTGAGCAGTCCAGTATCAGGGATTTCCTTTAATATAATATATCAGTACTCCTCAAGGTGGAGCAGGAGTGAAGTATCAGAAGAGCGAGTTCTGAGATGCAGGCACTGGGTCCTTAATCCTCAGCATTGTGGAGGAAGCCAGAGAAACTAGAAGTTAGGTCTTGGTCAGGTGTGGGTTTCAGGCGTGGGCTTCACACACATACTTAAGCATCAGTGTGCAAAAGATTTGAAAGCCTCGTGGCCTACAGATACCAGGTGTCCTCTGTAAGTGTGAATTTCTCATCTGAATGTCTGAAAAAAAAATGTGTATTTTCCTTAGGGACTTGGGATGGAGTATTCAAAGCTTCAGGTTTCAAGAAAAATATGGTATGAAAATGGCAGCTTCAGCAACTGGCAACATTGAATCTCTACATGTCTAACTTCACCGATGTGCCATCCAAGATCTCTCTCTCTCTCTCTCTACCCTCCCTCTGTGTGTGTGTGCATATGTGTGTGCAATGAGTGCACACAAGTATATTTCAAACTCACACAGAGTCCAGGACAAGAAGAGGACAAAAGCTGTCTGTAGCTGCAGGAAGCTGAGCACTGACTGCTTTCCTGTGTTTCCAGGGATTTATTTGGGGGGGAGAGAGCAGTTCTGTAATAAAGTATTTTGCATCTCCAATCAGACATAAGCTTTATTTTTTTTATTATAAAAGCAAGAAAACACTTTCCCTGAAAATGTCAATCTAATTTAAAAAATGAAGATAAAAGGAGGTAAAACAGAAAGAAAATGGCTCCAGGACAGACTTCCAGTGGGATGAGAAATGTTTGCACTAGAGTGTCTGCAAACAGATGCACACTTTCTTAATTAGGAAATGACAAGAATTATTTCTGTGTTCTAAGAAGGTGAGGGGTAAGCAGGACAACTTTAAAAAAAAAACATAAAAAAATTTTTTTACTTTGAAAATGCATATTTTCAACTGGCAGCAGAGACCACAGGTGGCTTCTGCATGGTAAAAATTTAGCCTGTTTCAAATTCAAACAGGGTAGAAAATTAGATGGCCCTGCAGTCCCCACATGAGGACTTAGCATACTTAAGGCAGAGGAGGAAGCCATCAAGATGTAAGGCAGACAGCTTTGCAGTACTTTCATTTCTACGTTTTCAAAATCATCTGAAACAAAGAGATGGCAGATAAAGGCATTTCTGCAACCACGGCTAAGCAGTGACCCCTTGGACATGGAAGCACAAAGAACCGCTTGGAAGCAACAGGGACTGTGAGAAACCAAACACAGGAGACACCTTCGGACCTGCACGTCCCTTCAGAAGGACAAAGCAAATGAAACCTTCAGACAGACCTTGCCATCTGCCCAGCTGAGAAATGCTTTGGAAAAGCTGATCCAGCCCAAACACAGAGATGCAGGAGGAGGAAGAGGAAGGGAGCGGAAGGTTGCAGGGGCAAACGCACAGGTACCGGGACACTGCTCTCCCAAGCCTCACTGTGTAGCCGAAGGCGTCCTTTTAACAAGGAGAGAAGTGTAACATTGCCCAGTGCTAGTGGCTGGGACTGGGACAGGAATAGCTAGGGCCTTCCTTCAAACGCTGTCAGCTACCATCAAGGCCTATAAGACAGCTACAACTGGCTGCTCAGGATCTCCCTGCACAGAAACCCAGCCTTAAGAGCAGTGACGTTTAAGAAAGCACCATCCTAACAGTGAAACATTTAAAATGCCCGGTGAGTCCAACCAAGAAGGAACACTGCAATAACCACAATGCATATAATAGAGGGGCTACTATGAAGTGATTAAAATAATATTCCTGACATTTGTGTGTATACACACACATACACACAAAAAAAAACAACACATCAAAACTGGTCACTGTGTGATCAAAGCAGGGTACAAAGATCTAGCCACATATGTGTATTCATAGACATGTGTATTCTCAAAGGCACAGTTGTACACACATACGATGTCAGGAGCGTGTAAGGGGCTGTGATGTGATTTCTGTAATGTGAAATTTGGAGATTAGCACCTTCCACAGTGTGTGTGTGTGTGTGTGTGTGTGTGTGTGTGTGTGTGTGTGATGGCTCATGAAAACAATCTTTTCTCTTGAAAAGAGGCAGGAGCTAGCCTATCCTTTTCTTCAGAGAAGTTTTTCCTTCTGAGGAGTTGTTAGAGAGAATTGGCTGAAATTTAAGAAATGGACGGAGAAGCATCTTTTGAAGGGAAGATGTCGAGGCAGGGAAGGCAACTCAACATTTTTTATTCATACATGGTTTGGTCTGAAAGCTTTAGCTCCATCAGCACAAACAGCTTGTGTTTTTACTCAGATGTTTTATAGATCAGGTTCTTGTAAAAGTGGAGCTAATAGAGTCACAAGGTTTCATACCAGCTGATTATTTTAGCTCATTTTGCATTCACAAACCCTCCAAATAAAGCAATGGCGTACCAGAGGCTGGAGAGATGACTTAGCTGTTAACACTACTTGGCTGTTCTTGCAGAGGACCTGGATTTGGTTGCCAGCACCCACATGGCAGCTCACACTTGTAACTCCCCATCCCAGGGCACCTGATGGCCTCTTCTGGCTTCCTTGGTACCAGGAATGTACATATTTGAATGTGGTACACATATTTGCAAGCAAAACATGTATGTGCATAAGATTAAAGTTAGATCATAAAAAAAAAAAAACATTGGGATAGGCTGTCCACGGTATCCATGGAAGCCACCCACCAATGGGATCCGTGCATCCTGGGCCATCAGATGATCAGGTTCTCAGAAGATTCGAGCCCTGTCAGGTCACGGGGGGAAACACATCTTTAAGCATAAAGGTTTCCCCAGAAACCTGAGCAGAAATATGAAGGATGTAGTTTCTGCCTTTCCAAGTCATTTTCTTTACGACTGGCAGAATAACTGCATTAAAACTCAGCTGAACATAAAAACAATAATTTGAGACAATGGGGCCATGGCAGCAGAGGCGGAAGAAACACTCAGATTTGCAAACTATGGTGTTTTAGTCCTGGGTAATATTGTCAAAGTTTTTCACACACATACACACACACACACACACAAATTCAGGCAAATGTCTTCGTGCAGTGTAATTAGAAAGCAAAGATCAGACAGGCCCTTGTGAGGGCGAGAATGCTCACGTGCCCAGAGCTTTCGCCAAGGGCTACTCAATGCACTGGCATTGCGTGCTCCTCCCCTTGGCAGACAGTGTGGATCAAGGCACTTGTTTGGCAACTGCTCAACATCATTCCAGAGTGCAAAGAGCTGTGTGTTAGACTCCCCGAGCCAAGAGGGGGCCTCTTGGAAACCACACATACACACACACACACACACACACACACACACACACACACACGCACACACCATCTGCACACTGAGCCCAGGGACCTACTAAATTGTGCAAGGGAGAGCAAGAGGCATAGCTCACGGGTGGAGGGACGGGTGGTGGGACGGGTGGTGAAATGACCTTGCTTCCATCTCATCTCCGAAGAGCCCCCTCTCAGGATTTTCTTTTCCAAAGGTGTCCTGTCTCTTTCTCTGGGATCTCAACTGTCTCCCACTGACCCCAGGTGAGCCCACCACTCCTATAAGCCACCAGCTGGCTCTCTTCTTTACTATCTACCTCTCGTTATTCCCTTTCATCAGCAACGTTGATCAATTACTTCCTCCGACTTGCTTCCCGATGAAGCTGCTTGTCTATCCTGCACACTTCTCTGTTTGTTTCTTTGGGGTTAGGAGTGGAATGAGATGTGCATAACTCAGGGCATCAACTGAAACCTAGAAACAGCAAAAGATTAGCTAGGAAATTCAGGGCGAAACATGAAGCAGCAAGGAGGAATACAGAAGAATTATTGATGCAGGCAGCTACTACAAGTACAGTGTGAGTTCTCGTCTAGAAATGGGTAGAACAACATGAGAACGAAAGATAGAGCCTCAAACATGTATATGAACTGCATAGTTTAAGGTCTCAAGTCAACAGGAGATGAAGCTACAATTAAATAAGTACATAGTAGCTAGTGACTATTGGGGGGAAAGAGGCTAAAGCTATGTCAGATTGGAACAATTCTATGTCTAAGCCTGTATTTAATGTTAAAAGCAGGATGGTAGGTACACAGAGAGCTATCACATTACATATGAAAGGTTTGAAATATACCATCATTTAAATTTTTAAAAACCCAGATTCTATGAATTGAGAGAATGTGTAGAGTGGCCTAGGAGGTAACACTGAGACATGAAAAGACACCATAAGAACAAACCAGAAATCAATCCTTCATGCTGTCTAGAAGACAAAAGACTACAGTGCCGAAATAATGTTTAAAAACATTGTAAAGTGGCGAATATCTAACCAGAAAAAAAAGACAAATAATTGGATTAGGCAGTTTGATGAGAAGAAAATGTTAATGAAACAAGTGGGAAACATGAAACTACTTTCAGCTCGTTTGATAAATACAGGCTTTCACAGTAAAACAACAATGTGTCATTTTTGTTTTGTTTTGTGTAAGAGGAAGAAGCCAGTGTCAGATAGGATCCAGGGAAAAGGATATTCTCACCAGCCCCCATATGTTATGATATAAAGTTGTAGCTCCCATCTGGAAGGTGTTAGGACAAGTCCCTTAACAAGCACGTAGTGAGCTGGGACTAGTGAGTTACCTGCAGGGCGGGGCCAGGAGCATCTTGAATTTGATGCCAGCCTAAGTTACATAGCAAGACCTGTCTTAAAAACAATGATAATGTTTAAAAGAAAAAAGAAAAGATTGCCCTCTTGGAGAGCTTCATCCTATAAATGATCATGGCATGAAATGTAAACAGGAAGCCTAGGGAGGTGGCTCAATAGCAAAAGCATTTGCTTCAGGAGCATCGGGACCTTTGTTTTGATTCTCCAGCCACCGCTGAGAGCTGGGCACATGGCACATACAACACTTAGTGACCGGTTGTTTGTTTGTCATTTTGTTTTGGGTTTATTTTTTAGCAAGCAAACAGTGGAATGTATGCCTTAGAAGCTCTGACTGCTCTCAATAGAGTGGACTGTCGAACAGGATTAGCAGAAACACCAATGAAGCAATAAAATACAAGTACTTTATTTAGTGTCTTCTTTGCGATTTAAAAATATATATATATTTATGGTGCTACGTATTGTCACTTACACTTTGGCTCCAGCTCTTTAAGTTAACTCAAATGGCCAAATTCTTAAAGAGTTCCATTTTGTGGAGTGGTGAGTGGTGTACTGAGTTTACCTTTAACAGACATCTGTGGAATAAATCAATCTGTTACAGTACTTGGCACATACTGTTCTGTTGGAGCTGGCTCCAGATGTGTTTCTTAGAAGAGCATGGCTCTCAGAAAGCAGAGATCTGTGGAATTGCCCCTCCCTGGATCCCACTCTAAAGCATAGGGTGCACACAAAGGGTTTGTTGAATGAATAAACGATAGACAAGTGACTTCAGAAGTGGGGTGCTGCGCACATTCCCAACCCCTGGTCCAAACAGAAAAGCACCTAAAAGCACAGCGAGGGTATTGGTTTGACGCCCGATGAAAGTGACAGAAGGCTTCTGAAAAGAGGGAAATGAAGAAAAAATATGCGGATTAGCAACTTATTCTAGGCGCACGAAGTGGCTGAGTCAGTGGTTTGAGTCTAAGAAAATAAAAGCCAAATGAAAACACCAAATAAAAGCCAAGAAGACAAAATCTGTGCCATGGTTCTTTGCAGATGGATGGTGAAGACACATTCTTCTTCTCCTCCTACTCCACTTTCTTCACAGCTAAGATCTGGTCACGGAACATTCTAGAACCTCTATCCGTAGCCTATTGATTCGGCAGCCATCCTGGCTCTTCCTGCCCTGAACGGAGGTACAGGTACCGGTTCTTCTGCTGAGACTTCCCTCTGGCGTAGGCCGTCTCCTTGATTTTCCTCATCGCTGTGTATGCAACACACACCACTAATACGTCTTCAAGAAGATAAACCCATTTGTCCACAAACAGAGAACTCTGAGCCAAGACTCTCTAAATCCTGGGTTTACAGCAGCCCCAGGGGGCTCCCCGGTCGCCGAACATTGCCTCATTGGCATGCTCTTGAGAGCACCGCGGTTTCATCACATCCCTTCTTGAAAGTTAATATTAAAACAGGAACATGCCACCTTACTGGGTTGTGTGTGGAACAGTGGCAAGGGCAGAATGAGAAATGAGGCTTTTTCTCTCCTCTGAAGGCAGGGGCTTTCCCTTTACAAATCCAACGGCATTAGCAGCAGGTGTGAAAGCAAAGTCTCATGGACTTCCAGTTAAACACGGCAGAATAAACACGTGTTTGTCTCCGCTTCCTCCTCTCCCGGCCCCACCAAAGCAAGCGATCAGCATGAAAGGGAATACTAAGAAAGGAATCATGGTAATAAAAGGATTTGTTTAAAGGTAAAACCCACGAGGAGAAGGAAATTGTAAGAAAGATGAAAGAGCAGGAGAAATGTGTATAGATCTTTGGGGAAAAAATGAGGCAAGAGTGGGGGGAGCAGCTGCCTTGGGGAACACCCCAGGCTGAAGAAGGTCTCTGTAGAGAGGTGAGAGGACTCTCCTCACAGTCTCTAAAAGGCTAAGGAGAGGAGCTGGAGAAGACACTCAGTGGGTGTGAGTAATGGCGGTGTAAACATGAAGGGCTGAGTTCAAATTCCTAGCTCCCATGCTAGCGGCTGGGTGTGGCCAAGGGTGGAGATAAGCTTTGAACACCATAAAGGGAGCGGTGGATAAAGGGGGGCCTCTGAGGTCGGGTGGCTCACAGTCAGGTTCACGGAGAGACTCAAAGTAACACAGCAGAAAACCAGACAGCTTCCTGTAGTCTGTGTGTGTGTGTGTGTGTGTGTGTGTGTGTGTGTGTGTGTATGTGTGTACCTAAGTGCACATACGCCACACAAAGACACACACACACACAAAATCAAGGACTGAAAAGAGAAAGCAAGGCTGCAGAGACCTGTGGGTGGAGACCTGTTGAAATTCTGGATGTTTGGCTTGGCATTTCGGATGGCACCCAGTTTATCACAATGACTACTCTACTTGAAGTGGTTCCAGCGTCTAGAAGGACAGGACACTAGTAAGTCAGAGTTTCCAAGCTCTGCAGTCCTGTGGCTGCATGTCCAGGGGATATTTCTCTAGAAAAATCCATCGGCCATAAAGTGAAGTCCCCCAGGGAAGACCCCGGCTCCCTGTCCCACTCTACAGAGAGCAAGGCCAGCAGTCTAGTGTCACCCTCAAGCTTCGGACTCCAAGAGCACCGGGCCTATGGAGGAGGCTGAATGACTTGGGTTGAGATAAGCTGGGGGATTGGTGGTGGTGGAGGGGAGACAGCATAGATTCATTCTACAAGAACGGAATCCTTCAGACAAAGAAGCAATCCTAACACTGGAATTGTGTGCTTTTTAATCAGCCAGAGCTGGGGAGCCCAGTGGTTGTGGGTAGAGCCTATGGAGGACCTGAGTTCAGTTCCTTGCACTAATGTTAGGCAGCTCACCACCACCTGTGACTCCAGGGCATCCAAAGAGCTCTCTGGCCTCTGAAGAAATCTATCACACACACAGACACACACACACACGTGTATAAATAAACATCAAAGTTACCTTTGAAAATAAAACAGTAAGAAGATAAAACTAAAGAAATGAAATGAACCTGAAAGAATAAAACACAATAGAGGAGAAGAATTAGAGATTATACCAAGGTGGCATAAGAGTAACAAAAACCTCTATGAGGAAAATAAATAAATAAATAAAAGAAAAACATGGGTACAGAAATGACCCAAGGGGAAAAAAATCCAGGAAAATTTCTCAAACCAGAAGATATAAAATCTCCACATTAAATCATTCCAAATGGGCATCCAGGCCCTAAGGGAAGGTGAACAGACCTTGCCAGCACACCATTGTACAACCACAAAACATTGGGGCAAACAGAGAAGATTCTGGATGTTTCCTGAATGAGAAAGGATCATAAGAAAACAACTAGAAAGAGAATGGTTCCTCTACTCTCAGCAGCACTGATGTAAATGAGAAAACGGGCCTGTGCCTTCAACAATCAGCCATAAGATTATTTTTTGCTAGAGTTCTATACCAAAGTTCTAATCAAGCACCAGTGGAACAGTGATGTCTTCGGGTAGTCACCTTTCTGTACATTTTTGTTTCTGGGGAATATTCTTATGAAATACTCAAAAAAAAAAAAAAAAGAGGGGGAAACTAAGTGCAGAGACAACCTAAAATCTAGAGAAATTACAAAAAAAAATCAAGGAAAAACAATTAAAAAGACGGAAGGTAACGATTTTTTATTTAGGCATAGATCTGTGTGTGTGCATGGGAGTGCAGTTGCCCAGGGAGGCCAGAAGAGGGGGTTGGTTCCCCTGGAATTGGAGTGGCAGGTGGTTATGAACTGCCCAAAGCAAATGGTGCTGGGAACTGAACCTGATCATCTCCAAAAGCAGCAAGTTCCTTTAACTGCTGAGCTGTCTCTCCAGCCCAAGAATAGTATTTCAATAGCAAAATAATGGAGAACAAAAGGGGGGAATCTAGAATCAGGTCTACAAGGTGACAGACAGCCCAACAGGAGTGGGCGTGTGTGTACAGGAGAGGTCTCAGGAGGAACACACCCACCTGTAACCTGGCAGGCTCAACTAGCTGGAGGATTTTACTAGGTTTGGATCATCCACAAAGAATCACTAAGGGAATTAAATAAATGCAAGACAAATGTCTTAAAGAATGGTAATATAACTTCCCTGAGCGCATTAGACTAGACACATATACACCTTAAGGCCATTTGGGGTAGGATAGATGAAGGGAGGGTGGGGTGATGGATTTAAGAGCTAGTGCTGAGTCATTGGAGCAGAAGCCCAACCATAACGTCTTACATAGATCATCTGAGAAACAGCAGAACAGGATGGTAGGTGAAAGGGGGACAGCTTCCTCTGGGAAGGAGGGTCTGGGGTGAAAGGCGGGTTGGGGAAGTGCTGTTTAAGTTCGGGAGCCTTCCGTAGCATTTGATTTTTTCAAAAGGCTGCGTTACAGTAAAACCACGATGCAGTAAGTGATTACTTTACAGACATAAATGCCCAGTAAATAAACAAGCCTCTGCCTGTGAACCGGACTCTTCAAAATTCCCAGATGTAGATGCAGGCATGGGAGGGAGGCTGGTTCTGGGCTGGGATGGAGAGGGCGGTCTACATGCAGAGAGAGCTACGTTCAAGACAGAGTCAGGGAACCCTCCCACCTCATTTGTTCCTCCTCTTCAAGGCCCCTGCTTAAGTAGGGAAGGTGATCCTTGGGCCTGAGTGGCCTCAGGTCAACGTGATTCATGAACTCAGAGCTATTTCAACTCTTTCATGAAAGCAGCCGGATTGCCAGGAAGCACGGCTCTCTCAGACAGCCCAGCAGCCCATTCCTACCTCCATGTACTTGATTGTCTGCCGCAGGGAGCCAAGTCCCTGCAAGGTGCCAGCTCCTATCCTCAGCAGCTTGCCGGGGTCTCCACTTCTTTGCATGCCTCCCAGCTTCAGCCCTACCTCCAAGGGGTAGCTCCCCTGCCTCGTGGGGAATACACACTCTATTGTATCTTTTTCGTACTGATATGCTGGGGAACTGCCATATTGCGACGGATGTCCGTGTGAGAGGATGAGCGAGGACATGGCTCTGCTCTTATACTCAGAAAGCAATTTTGTAGTGTGTGTGTTCAAAGACAGACTCTTCTGTTAGCATCCACACAAACATTTCTGCACACCACAACATAAAACAGCATATAAAACTGTAACGCGCACATCATGGTGTTATTCCTTTACGAGTCAATGTGTCATACAAACGCTTACACACGCTGTCCCCGCCCCAGCTCTGAGAAGTGTGGGGCACCTGTGCACACTTTCTCATTGTCACCCTAGAACAGAGGGAGCAGCCTGAACGGGCGCTGTTTTTCCTTCCTGACAAACGGCCATGAAATAAGAGGCTGACATCTGCCTACGCAGGTCATTCACGTCAGCCTGCTACATGTCAGAATTCAAACTGCTCCATCCATCAACGGCAGACCCAAAATTAACGTAGCTTGGAAACTCTGCAGCAGGGCAGCAACAGCCCAATTCAGTGTCTGACCTTCTAGGAATGGTGGGGTCCGGTGGAAAATTATTTCATGGCCCGCGCCGAAGCCAACAATACAATTTGAAGAGATTTTTTTTCAGTTAAATTAATTTTAAAGAAAAATTCCCCAGTGTAGTAGTTTAACTCTTAAGGTCACAGAGAGGAATGAGAAGTGGAGACATTTGCTATTGGAAGGCTCTGTTGGTACCTCTTGTGACAGAACCTGAAAACAGCATCTTAGGCAAAACTCCTACAAGTTCTTTATACTAGGAAGCAAGGGGCAGATTTTCTGTCGAAGTGAAGGAGCCATCCAGAAAAGTTGTTTTGATCAAGGCCTGGAGGCAGGTGCCTATAACACCAGCATCCTAGAGGTAGAGATAGGTAGGTCGAGAGCTTTATCTACACAGCAAGTTCAAGGCTAGCCTAGGATGCATGAGACCTTGCCTCAATAAAAAAAAAAAAAAAAAAAAAAAAAAGTCAAATTTTAGACGACATCAGCCTTTCAAGAGCACAAATACAAATGGCTCCTTTTTGGAGATGGTTTCAAGGGGAATGGCCTTCCTCCGTTCAATCCTAACAATATTTACATTTGGAGTCTTATAACAGACACAGAAAGATGACCATCAGCTTGAGAAGTGAACCAAAATCCGATGCATACAATTATTTTACCTACTGCTTGAACCAGATAGGTTGCAAAGCGTGTTTAACGCTGCTCACTTGTGGCCATGACGCACTGACCACATCTTTAAATTCATTGAAGGCAGAGTTGGATTTTTTTCCTTGCTGGAGACCAATGATGTTCTGCCCTGTCTCAGTAAATCCAGTGTTTCTGTAAATAGGGGGATGATAGTAACACCATAGCAATGGCCACACACCAGATGGCCTTAAAGCCTGCCATTTTCATGGGATGTGTAGAAGCAAGCCCCGCCCCGCCCCAAGGAGGAGAGTTTTCAGAGGGGAAGGGACTCTTCCACATGCTGTGGCTGTGGAATCTTTAAGCAAAATTCCATCCCAAAGACTTTATTGCTAAGAAACAAATGAAAACAACGGAGCAAGTCTTTATAACAGAGAAAAAAAATTAGAGTGTAACCTTCCAAAGTTAGGCAGTGAGTTAAAGAGAAAAGGGTGTGTCTTCCCAGGGAGTGCCATGATGGCCCTGTGCTGACTGACATGAAAAAGTCAGCTGTAAACTCAACAAATATTAAGGAGACAGCCATCCGTGATCCAAGACATGTGTCCATCGTGGTACACAGGTCAAAACCTGTGACCTATATCATCTTTCAGAGAAAATCAAGGGCATGACAAATTAACTGAATCTTCACTCTAAAAGGCTACAAAAAGGGAAGTTAACAATACAACCAAAGAAAGCAGGGATGGCTGGGGCAGAAAACGAACACACATCAGATTTTACAAATAAAATGGGAAGGTCTTATAAAACAGACACATGTCTGCCAACAATAAAACTAAACTAAACTAAAATAAAAAGACAGCACTAGGCACTAAAAAAAGAGAAGAATCCAAAACCACATGATATTTACAACTAACCAGAAAACAGAAGTTGAAGAAACGTACGCTGATGAAGCGCATCAAAATCCAAGGGGGAAGCAAGTCAAATCCTAAGAAAATATATACGTTTCCAGTTGGCTGAAAAGGAAATCAAACAAAAGAATGTGAATAGATAATAACTGCACTAGAAACAGAAATATTTGACCCCTGACCCCTGAATGCCTCAGGCCCAAGCGAATCTGAGAGTGATCTCATCCCAGGGGGAACTGTGGAAGGGATCGTCTAAACTGGAGAGAGACGGTGATGTCAATAATTAAGCAGGGACAGGAACTGCTCCTGGAAAATCAGAACAAACGTCTGCAAGGACTGTGCCCACTCCTCAAGAGTACAAGCTTCCAAAGTTATTGAGTCAGCAGCAGAGCCGAGCGTGGGCTTTCCACTTCCTGGACAAGACACAAAGAAGAGCAAAAAGGAACTAAAAAAAGAAAAAAAAAATCTTCGTGACCAGGGACATATCTTTCTACTATAAATAATAAATAAACCAGATATGTATATTGTATACATTCCCAGTTGTCACCTATGAATCAGCAAGAAAAAATTCAACTGAAGAAAAAGATGCTCAAGTGATACAAAATCAATTTACAGAAAATAAGTAAGAAGACATCAGAAAGGATAAGAAAAAAATACAATCAAAACCACTAATAATGATAGACAAAAACAAAAAAATGATCATATTTCAGCTTATCTGATTGAAAACAATGTTACTTCTATTAAATGTCAAAACCAGCAATCTTTCATACACTCTTGGCACGAATGCAAATCAGTGTTATCTTTTGGAGGATAATTGGCCAGTTACTTAGCAAAATGTTAGGGCTGGGGAGATGGCTCTGGGCATAAAGTGCTTACCAGGCAGGCATGAGGACCAGAGTCTGAGTCCCCAGAGACCGCATAAAAAGCAAGCCTTCCCAATGTACGTTTATACACATGCACCTTCACACAGCTGTACCTACACACACAACCATGCAAAAAAAAAATTATATATATATATATACACACACACAAATCCTTTGATAGAATATGTTCCCTACTGGGAATTTATACTGCAGAGAAGCTTGATCAAATGCGAAAAGATGAGCCTTGAGGCTGTTCAGTGCCATAATATTGTAATAGTGACATATAACTGATATCTGTCCAACACTGGGCTCCACTGATCTGAAAAGGGTTCAGGTAAACCAACAGCTTTAAAATCATATAAGGGCTCACCAATGCAATTTCCCATGTAAGATCTCTATGGCTGTCCACGATCCTCTCATTAGAAATATACTGTTAACTCTCTGAGTCTGTAGATTTCCTATCTGTGGAGACAGATAAAGATATGCTAGAACCATCTTGAGCTAAAGGTGCATCTGTGCAAACTGTTCCCATTAGCAACCCCTGAGCAAGCTCCAGTAACACTCTCGGCTGAGCACTGACACAACCGTACTAGCTAAAGAAATTACCTGGAGGCTTACTTTAAAACATGCCTAAGAAGAGGTGTGCGTGACACAGAATACTACCTCGTCTAGTCTGGAACTCTAACATCTGAGCATCTTAGGATCTGTACTTGGAGGGGAGGAGCGGGGAGAGTTTTTAGTCCCCAAACTGTGCAACTGTGCTTACTAAGGACCACATGTAAGCCCTTCTTGGCACCAGTCAGCATCTGCCTCCAAAACTACTTCCTCCCTTGAGATGAGTTAACTTTGCATCTCAGCTTTTTCTTCCTCCCTCCCTCCCACCCTGCTTCATCCTCCTCTTCTTTCTATCTTCCGACCCCTTCCTTCCCTTATTTTGGAGAGGGGCTCTCACCATGCAGCTCAGGCTTTAAAGTCATGATCCTCAAGCCCCAGCGTAAGAAATCCAAGGTGCTGGGACCTGAGGTGTGGGCTGCCACCAACCAGCTCTTTTCAATCATGTCTGACTGTCAAATGAGACATGGAGCCACAGTCTGATTTTTCCCGGATTTTAAGAACCATTAAAAAGTTCCCCAGATGCGAATAACTTTGCATTTATATATCAGAGTGATCACTTTTATGATATAGACTTTGAAATAACTACTAAGCTCAGCACAGAAAGAGCAACGGGAACAAAACACAACAGCCTTAACCCCTTGAGATCGAGCTCTCTGTGTTAACTACCACAACTATTTCTGCTGCCAGAAGAATCAGTGTTTTCATCTCCATGTTCCATAGGCGAATGGGGATTACTGCATAACTCCAGAGAACAGAATGAAAAATAAGACATGATATATTCTTTTTTTTTTTTTTTTTTTTTTTTTTTTTTTGGCCTTGGTCAAAGTGAAAGCTGCACTATTTTGTAGAAGGCTTCTGGTCCAGCTTCCTGATGCTTTCTGGGTTTAGGCTCAACCCACACTGCTCAGTGCTCAGTGTATAATCACCATTCCCATACATGCTCCAACACGGCCAAAACTGCTCATGGACCGGCACCCATGGAGTGACTCCTTTTCTGAGAGCAGGATGTTAGAGGTGTGTGTGAGCGAGCAGAGGAGGCATCCAGAAGGGCTTATAGCGGATGGTCTCTGGGTGTCACCCGGCGTCATCTGCTCCTCTGCTCATTGGTGTTTTCTGATTTCCACAATTAGAAATCACATATATATATATATATATATATATATATATATATATATATATATATATATATATATATATATATATATATTAAAACGCTTAACAGACTCGGTTTTCTTCTAGTTTTGACCTGTAATGTTTACTGGTGGAGTGTGGAACTCTGCTAAAGTTTATGCACCAAATGTCCTTGCCAGTCAGCTAGGTAGAGCCCATGGGTAATCCCAGCCCACCACATTGCTCCTTTGTAACGTTCATGTTCATGTAACATAAATAACCTTTGCTACTTGACAGTACTCAGATTTCTGAGACCAGAGGTAAGCTTAGGGAAGCCCCAGAAAGACCAGCCCCTGCCCAATGACATCACATAGAACCCAAACACCAACACCAAGGCACGGAGGTACGCGTGCACAAAGCAGAATAAACTTGAACCTGAACAGAGGAGACACATACAGTGCTGCCCCATGAAGGCTAGGGTTACACAAATGTGTGTTTGAGCTCTGACTTCAAAAAGCTGTGTGACAATTGCCTGCTTATCTGGACCTTGGCACACTTACCTTTAGAAAGCGGACAGCTGCATCCATCTTAACATTATCACAAAGACTGTGGTTGCCAGAAAGGTAGGGGCAGCGTCCAAGCGCGACAGGCACAGCGTTTCTGCCTTTGGTCTAGGTTTTCTCTCACAGTGGAGCAATGTGACTGACTACTATCACTCAATAATGGTGTCTCAAATGACCACATTTTCAAAACTCAGGTTTGGAACATATATAGCACACCCATAATTCCAGCTCTTGGAAGGCTGAGGCAGAAGGCTCCCACATTTGAAGCTTGCCTGAGCTACAGGGCAAGACTCTGTCTCAAAATCAAAACACAACAGACGAGCGAGCAAAGGCTCAGAGAGATTCTAAGGGCACTTGGAAGCACGTGTGACTTCCTGGGGTCCAGACCCAGCATCGATCAGTCACACAACCTGCCAACCAAAACTTTTAAAAGAAAATCAAAACTCAGTTTGGAAGTTTCACTTTCTTGGATCATGGTGAGCTAGAAATATTTGGACCAACCCTTCCAATTAAATTTCACAACTGATGCTGAACCTCCTCGTATCCTAGGGTTACGTCATGTGAAGAAGATGTGACTTCTGTGAGGGAAGGTAAAGAAGGAAAAATGGGGAGAAATGGGCAGGGGCACATCTCTGAAAAGAAAATAACTGAAAAAGTTCTGGAAGTGATAAAATAACAATCCCCCGGCTCAAGATGTTTCTATCCCAAGCAAATATAAAAGGGAACACAAACTTGAAACTACTGTAATCTAGGCTGGGGTTGCTTCTCCCAGCACCCATGTAGGACCACTCACAATTGCCTATAATCCAGGTCGCGGGATCCAATGCCTTATTGAAGGGCCACAGCATTAGGAAGCTTGAGAACTACTGGCTTATACACACACACACGCACACACACACACACGCACGCACACACACGCATATAGCTAAAACCATTTTATAAGAGACTGTCCCTCTGCAGTGCTAGAGACTTAATTCATAATTGCCTGACTCAGTAATGGATGGACAGGAAAAGTCAAAAGGCACACAGAAGATTTCAATAACGTGAATAACAAACGTGACGCAATCACCAGTACAGGACACCATATCCACCAACCGAACGGCCACGTCTTCTCGTGCCCACATGGGGGCTGCACATCCTTCCCAGAAGCTGTTCCCTAAAACAGTCGCCAGTATCATCTACCAGCAAGACGTAAGTGATAACGTGTCAAGACGAACTTGGATTGTGTACAAGGAGCATACGGTAAATTTCATATCAGTAAGCAATGTGTTTTTTTTTTTTTTCATGCTTGCAGATTAAACGGGAGGTGTGGGCATTTCAATGAGATGTAAGACACTGAGAAGAATTTAAGAACTCATTCATAGTAAAGAGACATTTTTGGCAGATCTCAAGAACTGAAAAGATTATTTTTAATCTGAAATAGCTTTCTCCAGCCACCCCCGAAACAGCAGCAATCACCATATTTAACATTAAAATGATGCATATTTTCCCCTCGAAAACAGAATAAAAGTCTGAACATTCATTGTACTCTCTACTAAACATTGTTCTAGAGGTCACAACCAGAACATTAGCACAAAGAAAAGAAGAAAGAGGAGGAGGAGGAGAAGAAGAAGAAGGAAATGGGGCTGGAGAGACGGCTCAGTGTCTCTAGCGGCTCTTACAGGTGACCTGAGTTCAGCTCCCAGAACCCCTGCAGGGCAGTGCACAGCACCCCGGAATTCCAGCTCCAGGAGATCTGAAACCCTCTTCTGGCCTCTTCCTGCACTTACCACACACAGATGCACAACACACACACAAAATTAAAGTAAACTGAAGCTTTTTAAAATGAATGTAGAGGAACTAGAAGGGGCTGGAGAGGAGGCTGAGTGCTTAAGAACACTTACTGCTCTTGCAGAGGACCAAGGTTTGATTCCCGGAACCCGCACGGTGGCTCACAACCACCCATAACTCTAGTTTCAAGAGACCCAACATCTCTTCTCCCTCTTTGCACTCCTACACACACACACATACACACACACACACACACACACACACACACAAACACATGCAATGCACTCAGGCATACACACAAATAAAATAAATAAACACAAAAATTATTTTTAAAAACTAGAAAGAAAAAAAACTAGAAAGAAGGAAACCACACGGCCATTATTTCCACACAGTTGGACATGTTAATACTCAGAATAATCTACTGACAAATTATTACCACAGAAGATTCCACTGAGTCTCCTGACATAAAAATCAGTGTAGAGACATCAATTCTGTTTTTATACGTGAGCCATAGCAAGTTAGAAAAACTTAAAGGGATGAGGGTAACATCAGATTGTTAAATAACAACAAACCGAATAATGAACACACTTCACAGTAGAAGGGAAAGACCATCATTTTGTAGATAAAAAGAACATGCAACAGAACCACCATCACCCAGCTGGCTAATGTTTTAAAGTCTGGTACCACCAAGTGCTAAAGAGGCTGTTTCGGGATAAGAATTCAAAGTACCCTGGTGAGAGTGTATGATGCGGAGATCCCTACAGAAAACCATTTGACACTGAATTGTCAAGCCAAAGGCATCATGCCAAGACCTATGACTTCCGTCTGTGGGAGTTTCTGGTTTCTTTGAAGACTGTTTTGTCATGTGATGTTTTGCCGTGAGGTCTCTCCTGCAAGGGGCGTGTCTTTAGCCAGTGGACTCTGTGGAGAGGAGAGATAGAGAAGCCCACAGACAGGGAGACATTGCTTTTTGGAACCACATCACTCTACTCATGTTTTGTGCTTCAACACTTGACTTCACAGAGAGAAACGTTCCAGAGAACTTCTCAGGGCAATCTAACTCAGTCTTGCGGCTTTCTCTGACTTCCTGTAGCTGCTTGGTGTTGGACTTTGGACTGGGCCGCTGGTACCCTGACGGCTGAGTCTGGTAATCCCCTAGTGACCCATTGACTAATCAGCAGGCAATAGATAAAAGAGGTCTTCAGCCTTTTTTTCCCCCTACTAATCTCCTATCTAAGGTTGGGGGGTGGGTTTGGAAGGGAGGTAAAGGTGAAAAATCTAAGCCTACACACACTCCAAGAAGTCATTGCACAATTGTACCAAAAAAATACACATTACAGAAAAATTTTCAATAGTCTCAACTAGAAACAACTCAAATGTATCCATTAAAAAACAGAACAGATAAGTGAATGGTGGCATAATTCCATAGTGGAATATTATATAACAACGACAAAGAGGGAATAGTAGTTATACATCACTTACATCGGGGGCAACAATGGCTACACCCATGTCCTGGTCTGTAAAGTTTTATTGGATGACACCATGCCCTTCTACTAACACATCATTCTTGTAAATTTCCCGCCTCAATGATAGAACTGTTAACAGAATTCACACGGCCTGCAAAGCCAAGAAACTTTCACTAGCTGACCGAATGGAACAAGATACCAGCTTTCATCAGCAATCAACCCTGACCCACAGAAACATAGGATGCTAACAATCTGGCAGATAATTCTACTGTTCTGAGAGACGCATGCATGTGGCAAAAGTTTAAACAGTGTCATCAGATGGTCACAGATCGCTGGGGTAATGGAAGGGCTAGACTGGAGGGGAGCCTGCAAGTGACTGCCGGGGCAGCAAGCCTCCCCTTCGTATGTGTGGTTGGTACAGGAACAGAGCATGGTTTGCCCGGTGATTTGATGAAGAGTGTGTGTATGGAAGGGTGCACTGTGGGATTCTCTGGGGTGTGCTAAATCCCGTTCTAAATAGATAATAGACCTCAAGGCACAATTTAAAGTGAGATGGTCTAACAATATTCAAAAGCAGCTGAAAGACTTAGAGTACTATATATATATATATATATATATATCGGGTCAGAATGCCAATAAGCACAGCTCTGCCGAGTGCTAGCTTGGGATCTGACCCTATACAAAGTACCTTTACATAAGAAATTTTCTTTGGAGAAGTAATACAGTTGTTTTCTTTGATAGTTGGTGTTTGTAAACAGAATGCAAATATTCAAATTGGTTGTAACTGCCATTCTGGGTCCTAACCCCTTATACCGCAAAACACATACTCTTGAAGTGCACCACTCTGTAGATTTCGGTGCATTCACAGTATTGCTGCACAACCATCACCACAATCCATTTTAAAACATTTTCTCATTCTCTTAAGAAACCTAGAACCCTGATGCTGCTTTCATAGTCTCAATGAAATTGTCTGACACTGGGGTGGGGTATCTTTGATTAACATGATGTTTCTGAGGGTTGTTCACTTTATACCACGTATCAGCGCGTCACTAACTTCATAGCTGGACACTATTTCATTTTAGACCTATACCACCACTTTTTATCCATTTGTCAGCTGATAGGCATCTGATTGTTAATCAGGTTCAGCTGGCATTAATGCTGTTGCTACAAAGATCTGTGTGCCACCTACAGAAAGATGTGCTCTTCTGTGTGGGGTATATACATGCTCTGTCTCTGTGGGATATATGTCACTAAACAGAATTAGTCTGAATATTTACTCCTACAACAATATAATTTGGAAAGCACAGTTCTCCTCATGGTTTTAGGGAAGAAATTCTGTGAGTAAAGTTAGTTTTCTAGTGCTGATGACTGCATCACTGAGAAGGAGGTATGACTTTTACCATGAGAATACAGTACTATAGCTAACTTCATAATTATCCTTCTGACTACCGTAATTAAATTTGTTCGACTAGAGCTAATGAGCTTCAAGGAATCCTAGTCTTTAACATCATGGAACCTTTCTTAAAATAGTTCCCAGTCCCTGAGAATTCTCCAAGCTGGAATGAAACTCCTTCTGGTTTTCCTTTGGTGAATCATCGTGTGATCAGAACCTAACTAAATAAGTCCAAACACATTATTTTATTTTAGCCAGACCAGGCCTAACACAATTCTAAAGCACATTTTGAAAAACAGGCTGAATGAACTGGCAATTTGCAAATTGAGCAGGGTGCTCACTCTAAACCGGGAGTGAAAGAAAGAGGATTCGAGAAAACGGAATCCTCTTTCCTAGATTTATTTACATAACCGTGTAACAAATGAAACACCAAATTCTAGCTTGTCATTATGTTCTACAGTTATTGTTGTTGTTTTAAGTGGAAAATGCTGTGAGGCAGTTTCCTCACCATGGCTGTCCACCTGCCCCAGCTCTCCTCCGAACTCTAAATGATCTAAGACAAAACTGAAAGGCAATGGATGAGACGGAGACACACTCAGTTTGCATAAAACCTTGGGTTCAACTCCAGCACGCCCAAAAGAAAGATAAGCATGAGGAAGTAGAAGAATTGGGGACACCCCCCTTTCCTGTCTCCCCGTATTTAGGATGAGCCATGTCGTCTCATATTTAGAGTGTAAAAGCATCAAGGAGGAAGAAGGGCTTGAAGATGAGAGGGCCAGGCTAAGGAGAACTGCGGAGATGAAGAGGCGAGGGAAGCTAGGAAGGCAGAGCGAGATGGGAAAAGAAGGAGAAAAGAAAAACATAAAACCAGGAGGGAGAAGGTGTGGTCTGCAGTCATTCATGATAAGGAAGTTGGGTATTTACTGTTCTCTGGTGTGTGCACCTTTGGGGGCACACAAGAAACAGAAACCCAGAGGGCTCAAAGCACAAAGGCAGAGTAACCACCCAGGCACACCCCAGGCCAGTGAGTTCTGCTTCTGGGCATGACTTTCCTACAGCCAGCGTGTTTGCAGGGCCCTATCTGTCCACCATGGTCACAGGGACAAAAGGGACTCAACGGCAGCATCAAAGAAAACGAGCATTCTCTGGTTTAGTTAAAAGCTACTTTTATTCCATTTGTTTAAAGGTATCAGATTTGGTTGAGGCCAGGTACCAGCTGGCTCTGGGAAGAATGCTGGCTTTCCCTGGTGAATAGAAAGAGGGCAGGAGGAGCCATCCCCTCTGCGATGTTGTCCTGGAAGGCCCAAGGGAAGTACCTATTCCGGAGCCCTTAATATCTGTGGGGACGCTGCTGCAAGTTCTCTGAACCACAACAGCCAGATAGTATCCCATAGAAGATTTCCCTAGGAATGCAAAGGCCAAGCAGGCACCCCTCCATCGCACTTCTGTGTCCCAAAGGAGGGACGCCTCAGAACGTGACTGCTTTGTTTGTGGTCCATGCCCCTCTGTGTACATGGACCTGGCCGTGTATTGTATAACAGTCATAAAAAAAAAAAAGTGACACACAGTTCCAAATACTTAATACGAGTTTCGCTATTAGCAGCAAGTGGGGTTGCTGAGACTTTGGAAAGCCGTTTAATAAAAATAGAGCCGCCCAAATGAACATGGATTGCAGGAAAAATGCAGATTGATGGAGCCGGGTTGGTCACTGTAATTACTGAAGGTGTATCATTTCCTAAGCTCTTTGCATTAAGTGTATGCCGTACATTTATCAGACATAATTAGCACTTTAGGTGACAATGATTTGATTTCTTTCCTTGTAATAAAAGCTCTCTGTGTTGGCGTATACATTCGGAAAGGGAAATTGAATACGGTTGCTGTTTATTCTCCTGAGGCAAAATTTAGGACAGCACCGGGGGGGGGGGGGGGGGGGGGAATAGGAAGAAGGCTTACAGAACAGCTCTTTGTGAATTTTGCAAACAGAAAAAAAAAAGTGAAATAGTTTGATGAAAGCTTTTAAGGTTTGCAGGCAAGTACGTGCTGTGTTTGAAAGTAAAGGAGGGTTGCAGAAGGTTCCTCTGCTTTCAAAGTCAGCGTTTAACTTTCCTTCCGACATGGATCATGCCACCCCGCATTGATTCAGAGGCGAAGCTGCAAAAGCCGGACACATTTAAATAACGGCTGAAACCAGAAAAGTGTGTGAGGCCTTCTCGGAGGGGGCCGGAGAAAGTGGTTATGAAAATTCTTCAGATAAGCACAGTCCTTCTGGATTCCGGGCAAATTAAGGATCCATTAACCTCTATTTTTCAGATGGATTTAAGCATTTATATAAGTGTTTTCATATCTGCCTGCATACATACATACATGCATACATGTGAGAGAAGAAGTGACACACATGCAGTTTGCACATGTCCTGTAAATGGCTCACAAATATCCCATGTCGCCCTTTTCTGCAGCTCCACCGGAAATGCTTTGAAAACTTCCCCTTTTGCGTGTAAATTCTGATAAGCCATTTTCTTCTCTTCTTCATTAAAAGTCTTTTTTTTTTTTTAACGTGACAGGTGGTAACGTTTATTCCTTTGATTGTACAAATTAATTAGAAACTAATTATTGCAAACGAATCACTTTCAAGCAAATAGGATGTAATTAGCCACATATGTTGAACTCACAGACCTGCTTTATCTAAACCCTGTTCAGCCTAAACTCCTGTGTGCAGACAGACTCAGATTTGCTCCAAGTCATCTCCCAGCCAACTCTCTAATGATTCTAAACTTTGCTCGGTGTCTAAGCAAAGACTACGGGAGGGGTGCTCACATCACCCATGATGAATCCATTCTTGGGACCTTCATTTTGCAGTTTCTAAAATGTATGCAGCTGCCTCAGCGAGTTAAGTATTAATTCCCATAAAGAAAGAATCCTGCTGTATATGGAGTTGCTGCCTAGGAAACAGATACAAGATAAGTAAAACACACACACACACACACACACACACACACACACACACACAATGAAAGGCTGTGAAAAATTAGTATGGAGAATAGATTGTTGCATAAACATGCTTTGTCTATATTACAAAAAAATAGGAAAAATTAAGAATTAATTGCTTGGGGGTGGCCTGGAGTTGTCTCAATATAATTCAGAGGTCGGTAGGCACGGTTTAAAATCTGTAGCAGCCGGAGACATCATATCTTCCCTAAACAATTTAATAAAGAGCAGGTGACACCTTAGTGACAGTTTTCAAAAAAAACTATTTGCTTAATTTTTTAACTTGAGTCAGGTGGAGGTTAAAGGACTTTCACAACAAAAATAGTAACACTTGTGTGTTTATCCGAATATTATTTCCTCGGTGTAAAAAAAAGAGCTTGTTTTGAAGCACAAACTTGGTTTCTGCTGGCTTGTGCCTGCAGCCTCTATTTCCTCTGCTTGTCTGAGAACCGAGAGTGGAAAGGGACTGAGATTAATAAAAGACAAGAGGCTCTTTTCCCTCCAGAACTCGGTGTTGGCAGGTGACAGAGTGCAGCTGCAGGTGACACAGGCATGACTGGCAAGCTGGATCTGATGTCTATTTACTAGGGAAAAGAGTCACAGGAAAGCTAGGATGTTACAAATCCACCGGGCCACCTGTTCCAGGATCAGCCTGTGTTAACCCCAACCGCTCACCGATGTGCCACAGACAACCATCAATATTTTGGCGTGAGGCTCTATCGGTAGAATTTTTCTTCATGTACAATCTTCTGTTCGTAACAATAAGACTTTTCTTTTCCTCCCACAATGAAAAAGGAAACGAAACATCTATGACCCAGGATTGTTAAACCCCCCTTATTATTTCTTATCAGATAGACACCGTTTACCTTCTGTGAGACACAGGCACACACATGCATACACACACAGGATGCCAGAAAGCCCCTGCCTCCCACACACAGCCCCAGGAGGATGGGCAAGAGCGTCATGTCAAAAACCCTCACTTTAGAACAATAAATAAATAAACCGACCACAGCCTTCCGGAGGCTAGCCAACTCTAGCATAAGTAATCCAAGAGGCTGAAAGATGCCAGATAAATTTGATTACTATAAAAGATGGGAACATGTTTCTTTCCTTTGAGAATTCACAAAAAGGGGTCAAAAACAAAGCGATGCTGAAAGCGAACAATTTCATTTCGCCTGCAATTCAGGGCGAAAATTCAAAGGCAATTTTGCAGGAACATTTTATCACAATTTTATAGACCCTCATTTCCTGCACACATCACAATCTTTAATTTCTGAAAGAGGAAAGCAAGAAAAGGGGGGAAGTGGGCGGGGGAGAGAGGGTGAGGAGGCTGGGAGCAACCACGAGGGGCTTTTTCTTCTTCCTCTTTAAGATATAAATGCAGATATTTATAAAGCAGTGAGGGATTTGTAAATCTTTCTTCAGAGCTGAACCTACTGCTGAGGTTGTGATTTGCTAAAAGCTGCTATAGGCATACTCCAAAACACAGCGGGGCCATCCCTCCCCTTCCAAAAAAAAAAAAAAAAAAAATCAAAAAATAAGAGGTGGGGAGGCACAGAGAGAAAGACGTTCTGATTAGTTTTGTCTTGACAGACATGAGAGTTGGAAAAACTGTTTTTGTTTTGCGCTATCTCCCTGAATCATGTATCTATGATTCCCCTTTTCCAACTATAATACCAAAAAGTAGAAACTCCATACCTTCCCTACCATCTTTGGGACCGACTCTCCTTTTGTGGAGAGGTGGAGAGTTGGGTGAACAGAAGCAGTCGGCTGGCCTTTCAGAAGGTCACAACCTAAAGATAGATGCAACAGGCACAGACTCAGAGCCACCTGGGTCACTGTCGCTCCTCACCCTGAGGGAGGCAGAGATCATGGGGAGAACAAAGCTGTGCTTTTCAGCCCCCTAATACGGCCAGCAACTTCTTGTGTATTTTCAGTGGAAGCCACAACCCTCCCTCTTTTCCTAGTGGGAATAATCCCTTGTCCTGTGGTTGTAAGAACAAGGGATGTGGACACGGATTTGAACATGCTTCGCCCTTGTCCCGTGTTCTGATGCATCGCAAGAGCCTGAGTACAACTGAGATGGGATGAATAATTAGATACTCGAGAGGGAATGAATGCCTTCTGGAAAATGTAAGGCATGAAAATCTGAAGATCAGAGTGAAAACCTTCATAGTAAGTACTAAAGTAAAATGGATATCATGCAGTGAAAAACAAAAACAAAAACTGTGTGGTCCTTGACAGGAAGTGAAACGACTTCATACAAGGGGCAGGTCTTTATTTTCTCAGTAGGGTGACATCTCAACAGAGCACTCGTTTGCAGGGATTGTCATGTTGCTCCAAGTCAACCAAAGGAAACAAACAAAAATGCAGTGACTCAGAGGAGAAATGGTTAAAGGGGGATTGTCTTCTCTCGCAGATCTTCGTGCCTAATGTAAGAGATCAAAAGGACTTAGAGTGTGGAACCAGCGAGATGGCACAGTGGCTGAAGACACTTGCTGCCAAGCCCAGCCACGTTGGCCCAAGGCCTGGGGCTCACATGATAGAAGGAAAGAAGTGATTCCTGCAAGTGGTCTTCTAATCTCTACATACACACTAGCAGATACACACCATCACCCACCCCACACACATGCCTCAAAGGATGACAAATACCAGTGCGGATACTGAGGAAGGGGAACCCTTATCCATTGCTGTTGGCCCTACAAACTGGTGCAGTCACTATAGAAATCAGTGTTAAGTTCCTCAAAAGGCTAGAAACAGCTCTACCGGATGACCTGGCTCTATTGCTTTTGGGCATATGACCAAAGGAGTGCATCCTCTTATGGAGATGCCTACTCAGTCATGTTCATTGCTGCTCTATTCACAAAAGCCAGAAATAATGGAAACAACCTAGATGCCCAACAACTGATGGACGGATAATGAATATGCGCTGCATTTATACACTGGGATATTATTCAGCTTAAAAATAAAAACCAAAATTATTAAGTTTGCAAGTAAACGGATGGAGCCAGGAACAATCATTCTGAGTAAGGTAACCCAGAAGGCAAAAGTCATGTGTTTTCCCTCATCTGTGGATGTTAGCTTTGAAACTTCAGCCACATATATGCTCAATTTAGAATAACAATAGAAGTTAGACAGTCACTCAGGGGACACTGGGGAGGGGTTTCAAGGCAGGGGAGAGGTAGAATTCATCAGCACAAAGTGTTAAAGGGAAATAATGAAACAGGAATGATTAAATGGTGGGGGGATGGGAGAACAGAAAAGAAGATGAATATGGGAGGGATAACCAACACTAATGACTTTTGTAAAAAGTCATATAAAAACATAATACTGTAGCAACTTCCATATATATATATATATATATATATATATATATATATATATA
>NW_026595427.1:0-16462 GCF_907164565.1 Psammomys obesus | reverse complement strand
CTGTGGTAGGTACACCTTCACACACACACACACACACACACACACACCAAATAGATAGATAAATATAAGAATTTAAATTCACTTTGTGTCTGAGCGGATGTTGTATGTCCCACATGGTTTTCTATACACCTAGTTAAACCGAATAATAAGAACCAGCACTCCCAACAAATCTATGACCAGCAAACGGTGTGTTTATGAAAAAAGTGCACAAAGTACTAAGCAGACGCTTAGAGAAAACAACCGAGTCTTCCTAACAAAAGCTTCATGTTCTCCCAGGAAACACCACTTCTGGTCTTGAAGGTTGGAAAGTGTTTGTGAGTGGAGAGACTGGTGAAGGCACCCTCTTCATCAATTAACTGACAACTTAGTTTTGCCTAACTCTGTGTGCCTCATTAGCAATAGAAATAAATCCCAAGTCATGCCTTCCGGAGAAGGTGTGGAGAGAGGCGGGTGGACAGGGGTCAACACGGAACAGGTTCTCAGTGCAGACATGACAGGAAGTTGTCATGTGAGTGAAGACTGCGTTGGGACTGTTCCCACACGGGATGTAAAAGCTGGAAAAGATCTACCCCAGCCTCTCAACAATAAGGCCCTGGACAGACTACAAGTCACAGCTCTGCCTGAGCCACCGCAGACAGGCGAGACAGCCAAGTCATCTGAACCCAAGGAGTCGCAGCTCTCTCTGAAGAGAGCAAGGGCGTGAGCTCCCGAGCCAGACCGCTGGAGGACAGGATGGATACCACATAAAAAAAGATAAGAACTCAGATTTGTTGTTATTGTTGTTCTTTAATTAATTGCGAAGGATTAAATGTGAGATAGCTTTTTCCACTTTCAGGGCAGCTGCCACACAGCCATTTGAAATAACAGGCTGGGGCAGGAAGGCAGCAGCAGCTTATTTGGGATCTGGAGCAGACGGTTTCTCCAACCCATGCCAACACCCATGTCTCTCCAGGCTTCACTGTTCCTCTGTTTCTATTCTCAAAGCAGCTAATGCTCCCCTGGTTCCATCTCCTTTGTGTAAGACATTGCTTACTGCGGGGAGAAAAAGCCAAAACACACAACACACTTTGGCTCTTGGTAGCCACTTCCACTCAAGCACTTCCATGAAAATCAAATACATTACTTTATGTTCACTAACACGAGAAAGTCTCTTAAGTGATTTTAAAAGGGCTACCGGTGCTGGAGAAGATGGCTAATCAGCTAACGTTAAGGATGTTTACTGCCCTCAGGGAGGACCCGACCTTGGTCTCCAGCACCCAAATGGAGTGGTTCACAACTGTCTGAAACTCCAGCTCCAGGAGATCTATGCCATCTTCTGAGCTCCATGGGTACCTGTACTCATGTGCACATAGCCACATACATATAATTTAAAATAAAATTACTTTTTTAATGTTTAGTATAAGACTGCCCTGATTCATATGTCTCTGTTGAGCTCGGAAACTCAATCAATTCCTGTTTCAAAATGATTGCTAACACTTTTAGAAGATGTGGCTAAGAACAGAATAGAGAGTTCAGAAATAGACCCATGCACCTACAATAAAGTGACTTTTGTGATTCAACAGAGAAAAGAAATTCTCTTTATCAACTGGTTTGGAATATCGGGATGTAGATTTTTTTTTTTTAATGGCAGGAAGATTTTGACTCCCGTCTCACACTATACACACACAGCATCCATTTAAAACGCTCACCGACTTACATGTGAAGGTAATACAATAAAGTCACAGGGAAAAACATAACAGTCTAAGAGTACTTTGCCCTCTGGCAATGAGCAAAAAACTTTTGAGAAGGACATAGATGACTCATACAAGAAAAACATTGATAAATTGTACTCGCTCAAGCCACACAATGTTTGCTCATCCAACACATCAAGAAAATAAATAGCAAGCCACACACTGAGGAAGAATCACTATATGTGTTTATATATGACAAATACATTGTGCCCCCGACATACAAAGAAATCCTATGACTCCATAATAACGAGATGACCCAGTTTTAAAAATAAGAATAAGACTCGAACCGGCGGCTCACAAAGGAAGCTTGAATGGCCGAGGATCACACGTGCAGGTATTCAGCACCGTCAGGGGCCGGGCGAGCACAAATTAAAACGCCAGGGCACATGTGAGAGCAGGGACACGTGGGAGCAAGTGTGTGCACGAGCTCACACACACACAAACACACACACACACACACACACACACACACACGCACACACTGTCACTTTTTAAGATCAACACCAACAAAGGATAAGCAGACTATGGGGCATGCAAGTTTTCATCTGCTGCCAGTGAGTGAGTGACTTTAAAAGGCAGAACTCCTTTGGAAACTGTTTAGACTTTCTTCCTCCTTTTCTTCCTTGTCTCCTTCCTTCATTGCTCCCTACCTGTCTTTCCTGATTTTTTTTTTTTTTTGAGACAGGTTCCACCACGTACCCTTGCTTGCATGGAGCCCCGCCCTGTAGACCAAGGCGCCTTGATTAGGCAGCTACCTCCTGCTGTGTCTCCTGAATCCTGGGATTACAGAGCTAACAATTTCCGCCTGAGGCCCAGCGACTCCACTCTTAGGAGACACACATGTGCCGTATCTGAAACCTAAACTTTTATCAACAGCATTTATTAGCTTTTTAAAATAATTTGTATACCATGGAATGCTCAGATCTTTAAATCCAAGTAGCTTGAGCATGTTTACTTAAAGCATTCTCTAAGAATGTACATAGGAGCTTTGAGAACTGAAAATACCCAGGTGAGCACCAGCAGGGGAAGAGATTCTTATTAAGTGGTGTATTCAAAGAATGAAATGCTACTCGGCCATAAAAAGGAATGAACTACCGTTATATACGGCATGAAAGAGTCTCACCAGCACTGTCCTCGATGAAAGAAAAAGGACACAAGAGAGCAGGCCTTGTGTGCTTCCAGTTTCAAGAAATCTAGAACAGACAAAACTCTAATGAAAGGAAATAGATCGGTGGTTGATTGAGGGTGAGAATGGGGAGCCCGAGGGACATGACAGGCAGATGAAAATGTTCTGGGTCTTGATGGGCATTCATCAAAATGGATTGAATTTGTGGGTGTGGGTATTTGCCTGTATGTAAATTACGTAGCCATATTGTAAGGCTTAGATTTCAGGAGGTTCCTCCCAAGACATAATTGCTGAAAACTGAACTGAGATAACTAAAGCTTTGTTCAGCCCAGACTTCAACAAACCTCCTGGACTTAGTCATTGTAGCCAAATGAAAATTTAGCTCAAACCCTGCAATGGGGCAAGCGCCATTCCAAAAGAAACAGTGAAATGGGGTGGAATAAGTCAGGAGGCTACTCCAGAGAGAACAGAAGTTTTGCCCCATGAAAGAGCAGTCTAGAGCTGTATAGCTAGTTACAAACCTACATGAGATGGTTGTGAGAGAAAGGTGGCCAGCCCCACGTGTGTTCATAAATATGGAGGGTGATGCAGAGGTCTTGCTTATGTTCTCAATGAATAAGGACTTGTACAGACAACACACTCATTGTTTAAGCTTTTCCATTTGCCTCTACAATAGGACAATTTGAATTTGATCTTGGCTGGATGAATCCAACCTTTGCTCTCCCGGAAGATTTTACAGAGAGAAAAATACAATTGGCTTTTACCTAAGTGTTTCACCTTGCACGTGCGTTGAGCCATTGGTGCCAGCCTAAAGTTTGCTTTACATCCAGAAATAACCAAGTTGGACCATTGTTCCTGGCAGCAACCTGCACAGTCAGACCCTACTGTCCTCCTGAACTGACATGTTGGGGCACACATGTAAATTTAAAGCGAAAGTCCTGGCCAAGGAAATCATTTTTGATGTGCTAACTCAACATTAAGACAAGTGTCCCTGGAGTTTAGAAACATTTGGAATCACAGTGCAAGTCTCTTGGCCTTTGGTCACAGGGACACGCTGTGACTTCTCCAACATAGAGGCAAGTTACTAATTCTTTAGAGGAAAAGAAAAGAAAGTGTCTTGATGGGTTAGGGCCATTGGTCTATATTTTACTTGTTTGTTTGTTTTTTAACAAATGGGTGGGTCTTGTAGAATCTAATTCCAGACCACAGCATTCACCAGAAACAGCTACAGCTTCATTCAGTACGGTGTCCCTGCTTTTGGCTAAGACATGCAGGGATGAGAAGCCGCTCACCTCTGGGCTAGAGCCAGCCTTAAACTTGATTTGAATCCTTAAACAAGTGCCGCACTGTTGTATAAGCAGCAGAAGCATGGCGACAGCAACACCGTAGGCCGCTGGCGATCGCTTTACTGGGAGAGCACCGAGACCATGAGGTGCTGTGCAGTCAGTGTTCCTGGCTCGCTCCACGGGGCCTTTCTCTGTGTGTGGCTATGTCTTGGGCACTTAGCCTTCTGCAGAGTGACTGTTCTGCCCATTTCAGTCCCTGGGTCCTCTATCATTCTTCCTCACTACCCCCCATCACTTTGAAGAAGGCTGAAACCTCCTTGTCTTAGGCAACACTGTTTTATGGCTACTTTTCTCTCCTGCCACTGTCATCTTTTGGTCATTTCATCCCAATGCTTACTAGTCTCATTTTTCCTTCCACACACCCTCTAACTCTGTATCAAACCATTGCCACCATGCGGTTTCCGGTACCATTGGCAGGAAGCTTCCCTCATCCAAAGCCCCTCTGCTTTAGTTTTCAGTATCTGCTCTTTCATCCTACCCTCCAAGTCCTAAAGATCTCCTAATATTCTCTCCCATAGCCATCTTCATTGTCTCCTTCATGAAATTACCCCCTGAACCATACAAGCCAGGTTCTCTGGGTGCCCCCTCCCCCCGGTACCCATTTCAAAATGCAAAATAAAACACACCACCTCCCATTTAAAGTGTTCTGGGTCCTTCCTGTTCCTGAGGCAAAAACAACAGGCCCAGTTTGTTATGTGGCTCCTGGCTTTGTCTCCAGCCTCATAGCACTCCCCTCTACCTTGCTTGCTGTATCCCATGCTTCCTGTCACCCCTGGGCCTTTGCGTAAACTCCTCCCACATCTGAGATGTTTTTTCTTTCCTTGCCTCTCCTGGCATAGTTGACTCTTCCTCACTCCGCCAATCTCAATTCAAAACACCTTACTTCTTTATTTTTCAGAGAATTCATTCCTGATTCCTGTACGCTCAAACTAGCTGGAGCGTCACTGTTACATATTCTTGCATCTGTCTGAACTTTACATTCATAGAGTGATAATAATATGTGTCTATTTGGTGAGTGACTCCTCTACAATGACATGCCTGTATGGCTTACAGGTCTCCAGCGTTGACCACTGTGCCTTCTGTTTATTAAACGCCAAGAAAAAAAAAAATTGTAGAAATATTGAAGAGACCCTTCCTTATTTGCCGTTCCTTTTCTTCTGTCAGCACCAGTGCTCATATCTTTTTTATGTAGTATCTAGGTGACTAAAATAGCTTCACACTCAGTTGGCCAATCCTTAGTCACTTAGCTTTATGTTTAAGTGATCATCTCTGGTCTCCTGTTCCCAATCTGTCTCTTTCAAACTTAACGTACACGTCTCTCAATCAGCCACCCTACAAACTGAACTTGAAAAATCCTTACCTTCACCTTCCCATCTCTCCACAACTGATACCTGGCCCTGCTCTTCTGGGTTTCTGTCTCAGGTCTCTTCTGAATGCTTCCACTTGGTCCTCTTGAGGTAGCGATTGGGGGCTTTCCCCACAACGTCATGCAAGATGTACGGCAAACAAATATCAGAGACATACCTGGAGTCAAGGTGGGGGACCTGTCAGCGTCGTCTTCTACGTGCCCTGTCACGTCTCACCTTTGATCAAGCACTTGCTCCTGTGAGCCACCTTCCCTCGTCTCCCTCATCCAACTCTAAGCCATCTCCATGTCTCACCCCCACTATAACCAGCCACAGCAATCTTCACCCCAAGTTCATGCCATGTTCTTTAGTGTGAGGTCTTCACACTGGTTTTCACTTTTCCTGTGCCTGTTAATGCACCGAGGTAGAGAGAACGCTGAGCTGGATGGAGAAGACAAGACACTCCCAGGTCTACTTCAGAGAGAGCAAGGATGGGCACTTCAGTCAGCACACACAGGCAGGGGATAAACTCCAAAGCTGCAGTTTCCTGGCTGAACAGACTACCAGGCGCTCATAAGCTATTGCGAAGATTTTTCAAGAGTCTGGTTCACAGGCTGAGAGGAGAATGAGTCACCTGATGCCACCTTGTGAACATGAGGTCCTGTTTATTATACAGAGCAACTGGCTTAGCCATGGGTCCAGATTCCTGGTTAAATGTTACTTCTGGGTGTGTCTGTAAGAATGTTTCCAAAAGACATGAACATTTGAACTTGGGAGCTGATAAAAAAAAAAAAAATCTGCTGTGCACAACATAGGTGGTGTCATCCCATCTCTGGAGGCAGAAAAGGATGAAAAGGCTGAAGGAAGATGAACTCCCTTTCTGTTTAATGGCTTGCCCGGGACAATCATCTTCTCCTGCCCTCAGTGTTCTTTCACCCAGCCTGGGGCCAACACTGTCGGCTCTTGAGTTCTCAGGCTCTCATGAGCCTTTGAACTACACCACTGATTTCCCAGTCTTCAGTTTGCAGACAACAAGGGAATAGCCTTCACTGTTGAGAGACCCAATTCTTTACACTAAGCCATGACTTGTTAATGACTATCGATTCTGTTTCCCAGTTCTGCTGCCAGTTCTTGTGTTCCAACCAGACCAGAAACTCCTTGCCAGTGTGTCTACGCAGGGAGTGCCCTGTGAGTGCCTAGCAGAGTGTCTTCAGCAGAAAAAGCAGCCAGTGAACATTGGCTGTATGAAACTGAGGTGTGACTGGAAGCCTCCGGCGACAAATGAACATGTCCAAGGCTCTGTGGCCCACAGCTGCCGGCCAGTCCACCAGTGCTGTGTTCTTCACCTCCCTTTCTCTCCTACCTGCACAGCCTAACCTTGCATGGGCACCAGCTCTCAGGACAAGCCGAGAAGCTGGTGACCTGCTCTCGGGGAGGCAGTGACCCGGACCACGTCTCAGTTTTTCCATTTGCCCATCTAGAAATTCTGCTGTCATCTCTTTAGACCCTGTGAAAATGGTACCCTGAGTTTCCCCGGGTCGTCTTTCAGTGTTGTGAGTTTTATGTGCCAGGGAATTACACAGAATGGAAATTACACCTTAGTCTGGAGTTCTTATGTAAATAGTTAAAACTAAAGATCTCCACTGAGAAGACTAGGTTGGCAAGGTAGGAAAGGGGGATGAAAACAGCACCTAAAATACATAAGACAGTCCCTAGAGACTTAGGTCGAAAGATATCTTTAATACTATTCCGGCTGAATCCCAATCAAAAGCAACATAAGTATCGTCATATCTGATTGTGTTCCACGTCTCGGGGCCTCATTTCCAGGGAGGGGCCGTCCACGTGCAAACCCACAGCCACTTTTTACTTCAGGGCTGACCTGAACTCTGACTCGGACGATGACGCTGAGACCTGAGAGCAGGCTCATCGGGAACTTCCGGGCATCGAGAGGAGTTTCCGGGGGCATCGAGAGGAGCTTCCGGGTCACCCTGCGCCCATGACTGAGCAGGAAAGCGCTTCCGCAAGTGTCCTCGCTGGCTCAGTCTGTAGCAGAAACTCCAGTTCAGAGTTTTCAAGCTTTATCTCAGCTTCCGGACCCGCTTGAAGAGGAAAAAGACACAGCCTTTTGCACTTTCTGCCCTTGGCATGGGTCCATACCCTTCACCGCTTTCAACACTTTTAAAATTATAGGCACACCAGAATTGAATGTAAAACTTTCCAAAATAAAACGGCAGATTTGGTGCTGGACACTGTTTTCTACCACTGTGCCCAAGGATTGCCTTTTCTGTGTGTGTGGTGGGGGCGGGGCGGGGGGAGGGGTGGAGGAATGCATGTGCGCGTCTACAGATTGAAGCCAGAAGTCGGTGTCGGGTGTCATGCTCAGCCATTCCCACCTCCTTCTTACAACCAGGGTCTCTCATTGCACCTAGGTGTCCCCAGTTCATCAGCTGGACAGAGACCCCCAAGGAACCTCAAGTCCCCACCTCCCCAGCGCTGGGATTGGAGGCCACATGCTTCTGTGTCTGGTGTTCCTTAGGTACAGGGAATAAGTCACCATGCTGGTGCAGCAGGCACTTGCCCTGCTTTCATTAATTAATTAATAGCCTCCAGGACTTACTCTGTCAGGCACTGCCCTGACTGCTTTACACATCTTAACTTAATTGTGACAATCCTAACGATATCAGCTGGAGCTGCCGTCACCTCCTTATCCCACAGGTAAGGAGAATGGAGCAGATTTTAAGAAACTCAGTCAAGATCACATAGCTAACAAATGGCAGCGCCAGAATTCTGACCAAGGCAGATGGTTGTGAAGCCTGCAGTCTTAATGCCGCAGCCAGCTTAATGAAAAATAAAAGTTGCCTTTTAAAATTTGCTAATTCTATTCATGCTGGAAGGATATCTCCTGCAAGCTGTGAGATGGGGTCCTCTGTGTGCTTCGCATCCGTCCCGCTTGGATTTCAGACCGTGAGTTAAGAGTTTACTGTCTTCTTTTCTCCAAGTTCTGTCCTATGTAATCCAGCACATTAGCTTCTTTTCCTGAGGCTGTGACACCTTCAACTCAGACAATATATTTTCTAAAAACCCATTTAAGTTTCTGATTTAAAAATATGGCTAACAGCTTGATTGAGAGAAAAAAAAAAAAGTTATGAGGCTGATATATGTTTTTCTCTCTCTTCTTGTTTGGCCGTTTGTGAAGCTACTTAACTAATCCGTTTTCTGGCCTGTATCTCTTTATTTTGCCGGAAGGGTATGATGAATACATTTTTTTAACACTCATTTTATTGGGGCTGGAGAAGCGGCTCCATGGTTAACAGGACTTAACGACTCTTGCAGGGGGCCTCTCTTTGGTTCCCAGCACCTCCATAGCCGCTCACTCCCGAAACTCTAGTTCCGGGAAGACCTAAAACCCCCTTCTGGCCTCCATGGGCACTGCATGCGTGTGGTACACGCACATACGTGCAGGCAAAACACTCATGCACATAAACACAATTGTTTTTATCAATATTTATTTTATTTTTAAATTTTTTGTATATGTGTGCGTCTCAATAGGGGTATGTAGAGATGAGCACAGGTGCCCAAGAGGCCAGGAGAAGAGGGTGCAGGATCCCATGGGAGCTGGAGTTACAGGTGGTCATGAGCTACCTGACATAGGTGTGGGAACTGAATTGAGGTTCTCTGCAAGAGCAGGGTTCACTCCTCAATACCGAGCCATCTCTCCAGCCCTGTGATAAATAAGTGTAACAAAAATTGTTAAAAAAAAAAAAAAATCAGGGCATACCAAGAGTACAGAACTTACAAACATTATGTAATTATGTAACTGGGCCACCGTTCAGCAACAAACATGAAGGAAGTTTGCTACTTCCAAACCTTTATAGCAGGTAGGAGGCTATTCAGAAAGCACCTGTTGAGTCCTTTATTTAGAAATGCTGCTGGAAGTGTCATGAGACTTACTGACGTCTGGCCCCATATTCACTTCATGCAGCTGAGCCTAAGAACTGGGACCTGCTTCTACAGCTTGAGACACTTACCTCCAATTGCCTACTTGAGATCTTTATTTAGGCATTGACAACGTATTTCCAATTTACGTTTCAAACAGTGCTTCGAATTGTCAACCCATTCCTAAATCTGCCCCTCCCACAGTCTTCCCAGCCTCAGCAAGTGACAAGACTAATGAGTCATCCTTATTCTTCTCTAACACTCTGTGGATAACCCATTTCAAAATCTTATGGGTTTTGCCTTCAAAATACATCCAGAATGAAACCCTTTCTCAACTCCCCTGCTATATTCTTGTCCAAGCCAGCTTCACCCCGCCTCTGGACTAGTGGGTCTCGGCTTCCCTTAGGTCCTGCAATGCTGCTAATGGAACCCCAGCTGGTAGGTGAGCCCTTCCCCCAGCTGCTCTGAGTGAGTTTGTGAAACTCTCCCACAGACAATGGAAGCCAATGCTTCCAGATTTACACTGACCAACACCTTCCTAAGAGTCTTTAGCCAATATCCAGTCTAAAGATGAAAGTTCCTGTCTGTTGTCTCACCCTGGGAATAATCTTTTTCTCAGGCTGGAGCTGCCCATCACCAGACACCACATCATTACTTCTCTCCCATCTGCTACCCCACTTCCCTCACCTCCTACCAGCACTCCTTCCATAAATGATGCTCACGAGGCTCTCCAACTGAGGAGATCAGCATTATACATTCTTTACTGCAGCCTCAGCGACCCTCTCAGAACTTTCACATCATTCCTCTGCTTCAAATGCTCCATCAGTATCCTCTCTCGCCAATAAAATAAATATCTAATGGTTAGGACAGTGGCCCGGAGGTTAAGAGGCTGCTCTGGCAGAGATCTTGGTTGGGTATTGACATGGCAGTTCACAACCATCTAACTGCCGTTCCAGGGGATCCAACCGTCTTCCGGCTTCTGTGGGCACTGCATGTGATACATACACATACTTACAGGCAAACACACAAACACATACAATATATATTTTTAAAATAAATATTCAAAATCTTCACTGTGGCTAGAGGAACCTGCATCACCTTCCCCACCAAGCATCCGGCTTTACCTCTTTTCATTCTCCCTGGCATCCATTCCACTCCACTCTCATGGTCACAAGGCAGTCGCCCCTGTCAACATCTTGGTACAAGGGTTTCTTCCATCCATTCTTATGGATGCACTTGGCTTGTACATGCCTTTCAAGTTTTTGTTTAAACATCATTTACCATAGAAGCCTTCTATCACTAGTATAAGGTGGCATACACACACACGCCAGTTTTTTTTTTTGTCACTCCTTCTCCACAATCTGTCTCTTCCTACCATGAGAATAAGTTCCCCAAGAACAGGAGCACTGGAGTGTCCAGAACATAGTATAGATCTGACATACATTAGACATTAAAAATGTTTGGTGATGAAAAGGTTTTGGGGGTTGAATAATATACAAATACATCATGTACATGTATGAAAATGTCTTAATGAACCCATTATGCATAACTAAATATATGCTAACAATTTTTAAAGTAGTTGTCTTATTCCAACAAGCTATCTTTTGAGTCTCTGGGTATAAAACACACAGGCACGAGTTCTGCAAACAATATTTATTCTGTTTTTCAATACACACAGGCATGTATGTATGTATGTATGTATGTATGTATTGCAAACCATCACCTGGGAAAGAAGCAACAGAAGCAAAATAGAATTTGAGTTGTTATGACTTTCCTTCCTCCCTTACATTTGCCCCTGTCAAAAAGAAAAAAAGCATGGGATAATATGTGGAAGTCAAGAAACAATAGAGCTTTGCAATCCAGAAAGCCTGAAGATTGTGCTGCTCGCTCAAATGGCTCCTAGTCAAGTTGCTAGGCAGAAATCTCCAAAATATGGAGCACAGTTGCTATCATTAGTGAAAACTCAAGAAATGAAATTTAAAGTTGAAAAAAATTTATGTAACAGAAGCCATTGATATTTAGAACCAAAGAAAGCCCAATAACTAGTTATACACAAAGTAAATGTGTTTCAGTGTCTGTAGGAAGGGCTTTGTGATGGGTTTTGGAATGTACAAAAAGTGGGACGGAAGAGTGTTGGATTTGTGGTACTGTGAGCTCTCCGTGGACCATGGAAATGAAGCCAATGTGTGTATCTCCTCATCTTTGCGCATAGAAAACGTCCCCTTGCAGCAGCAGGACTGGGGATGGGAGGCACTGCACGGCTGCTGTCTTGCCGAGAGACGCCGCCCTCCACTTAGCTCAGAAATCTAGTAAAACACTCCTTCCCTCACACTCAGGATAGCTCCCTTCTCTAAGAACTGTTACTATTTCTTCTTTGTTTAAAAAAAAAATTGTAGAAGTCAGTCTGCACTGTGCATGCACTTGAAACAGCTGCCGGCTGAGTCCTAGTGTTTGCTGTTCTGAGGAGGAGGGGTAGTGTGGGCTGCCTCCTGCACCAGGCCCACAGATCTTCCTCTTAGGGCTATTCAGCTCTACCCTCAGGCTGCATGTCCTCCCACAGTGAGGTCCCCAGGAGCCACCTCTCTCCTGGAGCCTCCTGGCATAGCTGCTCACCCTCACAGTCTGCTCCTTCAAATACCTGCCCAGTGTTCCAGGGCAGCGATTCCCCTGCTACCTGCCTTCTGCTCTCTGGAGCATCAGGTCCCTTTGCTCTTTATTGATCCTAGTGGGGAAAACTTCCCGATGACAGTCAGATCCCTTGCGGCTCCCACAGAGAATCGTTATTGTTTCCCAAAGGGGACCTCTTTCCTTCTTTGACTTCCCCCAACAGTTTCCTCTACAATCTGCTGGAGATTTTTCCAAAGAAGCGTCCCAGACTTCCTGAGCCAAGAACCAGGGGCTGGGCAGAGATTTTTTTTCAGTGCATTCTGTGCCACGTCTAACAAGCTTCCTGGGAGAGTTCACAGCAGGCCCAAGTTTAAGGATGTGCACCCGTCCACCAAGCATCTCCACAGTCCCTGCTTCTCTCCAGAAGTCACCACTCTTCATGGGCGTGCTCAGTGGCAGAGAAGGTCAAATCAGGTCCAGTTTCTAAGAAAGCCAGCACTTTAGGAAATAAAGAAATGTCAAAACCGCATTACAAAAACTGGTGTATATCCTAAAAGGTTAACATGAGTAGACAGGTAGCTAGAGACCTTACATACGGAAGCGTGGTAGCGCACGTGTAAAAGCTACAACATTCACGGCACCCAGCAGCTACTGCCATCATGTCCAGGGGCACAAGTTTCAAGTCAAGTGTGACTTATTTCTTTGGTTTTGTTTTCAATTATCCGATGCATACATAACCCCATTTGGAAATGATATCAAAAGCCAAATTTTTTGAGGCTGTTGTGGAAGGTGAGACTCGACAATATGACCCTCTCTGATGAGGGTCATCCCTCTGAAAACAGGAAGAACACCCTCCTGTAAATGTGCTCCTGGACCAGGGTAGTGAAGGAAAAGTTCACACTTGGGGGGGGGGGAGCAAGTGGACAGCTGGAATCGCTGAAGGCCAGCACTCCCCTAACCCCGCTGTTCTGCTCCTGGAAAACTCTGATCCAGCTGATCGCTCCTGGGAGAGGAACCATATTTGCTGAGTCGGATCCTCATAAGCGTCCCCCTCTCAACCGTGGACGCGTTTTTGTTATCCTGTCCCTACTTGAACCCCCTCTTGTAGGCAAGCCTTGGGTAGACTTTCCAGCTTGGTCTCTATGTGTGACTGAAAATTAATGGAGGCTGGAGTGACTGTCTGGGCCCCGACTATAGGCAGTATAAGGTTGCCAAGGAGAAGGTGGATAGCAGGGTCCCAAATCCCTCTTCAGGGATCCATCGTGCCCTGGACGGCTGGGGCTTGTATTCAGGAAGGGAGGCTGCTCTGGCTGCCTCGGTGACCATCTCCCTCCATGCTCACTTCCTGTGAATCCTTGCAACCAACACCACTCACTAAGGAACTGAAGTGAGCTAATGAAAGGGACTGACATGCTTGGGACCTCACTCTGACCCGGAAGAGCCAGGATGCTATTTGACAGACGTTTGGAGTTGCGTTTGTTCTCTCAGGATATTTTTCTCCCCAGAGAAAAATAAAAATCTTCTCCACACCTGAAGGCGCTCTGCTTCGCTGCCATCGTATCCTAGTAAACCAGAGTCTCCTTGGCAACTTGTTCCTGGGTTGAGAAAAGAGGAAAGCCTGGGGCCGAGGCCTCCAGCAGCCACGGCGGAGGACAAGGGTCTCCACGCTGACTTCTTCCTCTCCCGAAACCCGCTGTTCTGGCACGTCAACCCATCCATAACAGTGGATTTATTTAGCTGCGATGTTATCATCTCCATTAAGCCACAAAGAAGAGACGATTCTCTGATTTTATTTATAACCTGGAGGGATTATTTTTGAGTTAAGGCTTTAAGAATTCAGATCTATCAGGAAAGAACAGCTTGTATAACGAACTTCCTGTTTTCATCATATTTGGACACCGAGCCTCCTTGTTGCCTGTTATTATTACACAGTTAATATGAACTGCCTGGCGTTTATTTTTAGCAGGGCTGACTCTATTGTAAGGACTGCATAACTGCTTTCAAAATGGGAAAATGTAATTACGGGATCTAACACTAAGTTGGGGATATTCTTAGGTCCTTTCATGAGGCAGTGGCTGAAAAAAAAATGAAAATAGACCATTTTAAATGGCTAAAGAAAACAGAGTTATTTGATCCAAAATAGCCCATTGAGCCTTTTTACAAACTACACACTTCACAGAATAAAGTCTCACTTGAGTTGAAGTGACCTAAACATAAATTCATTTCCAAGTCCAGGGTAGCAGAAGAGTAAGAGGGAAAATCGGCATAGAATGGAGGCAGAAAGGGTGTGAGCATCATTGACGAGTTTGGAAATTATTAAGATGGTCCTAAAAGTCCCAAGACACCTACAAAGGAGTTGAATCCACACTGCGCGTCATCTGTGTGTGTAGAGTGAGTGCACTGTTGAGGGCACAGATGGAGGCCTTGGCCAGAGAAATGTATAGGATTGCCTCTTCACACTTGCCGTGACCTGGATTTCGTCTTTCCCACAGGTCATTCTGTCAATACCCTTCTCATCCCTGACTCCATTATCCACTCAACAAACACAAAACTCTCTTGAGTATCCAAGTATGCCAGTCTCTGGGTACTTTGCAGACATATTGGTAGAAATAAGTTTGGCAGATTCTAGAAACACAAAATAGAAATACCTAACCCAAGGGGCTGTGGTGGGGAAAACAGAGTCTGAATTTCAAGTTGAACTTAACCCGGGAAAATAAAATAAAATAAAACTATAAACCAAAGAAGAACCTGGGACGGAGACCGGTTATGAGAAAGTCTGTGGAAACTGCATGAGAATAAACAGGATAAAAGCGATCCTGTCGGGGAGGTTCTACACTCCACAGAGAGCAAAGAGAACACATTTCTGTAAAGCTGTGAGTAATGTTTTAAATATTCTTGTGACTGAATTATTGTGTGAATGGCCAGACAAAGCATGGTATACACACACACACACACACACACAATCAACTATCATTCAGTCTTAAAAAAAAAAAAGAGGAAATTATGACCCATTCTGCAACATAGATCAACTTTGAGCACGTTGTGTTGATGAAATAAACCAGTCACAAAAAGTACTCTACGAGTTATATTATATGTAAAGAATTGAACCTCATATGGAGAGAGTCAAATTGCGATTTCTAGAGTCTGAGAAGTTACTGTTGAATATACTCATAGTCTTATACAGTGGTGATGGCTAGTCAACAATATGAATGTACTCGATGCCACAGAATTGTGCCCTGAAAATGATGCGGATAAGTTTTATGGTCTTCATGTTTTATCACAAGCTTTAAATTTTATATGAAAAGAAATACCACTACAGTTTCTAGATTGATATGTCTCTCTGGAGGTGGAGAGGGAGGAGGGTATGAAAAACATAAACCAAGAGACTGGTTCATCAGCGGTTCTTGCAGTAATAGGAGAGGTAAAAGTTGCTTAAACTTGGGCTATATGAGTAAGGACAAAGGAATAAAGCCAAGGTTCTTTTTGGCAGTAGCACTACGAGAAAAGAAAAAGGATGAAATCCAGATTTCTGGCGCGGAAAGTAGATGGATGGGTAATTGAATCCAGTCACTAGAAAGAGTGAGTGAGAGGGGAAAAAAAAATCTAATTTCTCCTAGAATCACTTAGAAAGTGAATAACGTTGGGTTATTTGAATAAGGAACTTTGTCTTTTTATATTATAAATAATATATTTATATTATTTGTATTTTATATTATAAGTAATATAAATTGGACACAGTTAAAACTAGACCTAAAATTCAAACTTGCCTTGTGAACCTTCAGAGAGAAGCTAACAAGAGCAAAGGTGGGTAGAGAAGCCTATAGACCCTGCTGGTCCTGTGGAAACTGTCACACACTGTGAGCGGTTACACTGTGAGCGGTTACACTGTGAGTAGTTTTTCCAGTTCTTTTGCCTTTTGACTGTTTTCATGAGGCGGCATCAACATGGCCTGCACCATTTCTGAGTCAGCTTCCACTCCCATCAACAGGCTTCCTGCACCTCCTCCTATGAAGCCCTTCCCCACGTTGCTAATGTACAGTGTTCCTTGTCCCATGTGTCTATCTTGGATGTCATATCTACTTGGCCTGGAAATTTTCAACTCATGCTTCAAGATTCACTTCTCTTAAGTCTGCTAACTTCTTCTGACCTATGTTGGAAACTGCAAGGATACCAACGAACATGACACAAACTCTGCCCTTGGAGAATCTATGTCAGGCAGAGCAGACTGTAAATCATTCTAAACAAAGGTAGCGCTGTATGCAGGTAGACTTGGAAAATAGCAGAGGAAAATAAACTGCCTCATTGGGTGGGCAAGGTCAGAAGGAAACACACAAACATATACACACATACAGACAGACACAGAAAAAACAC
>NW_026595426.1:0-50964 GCF_907164565.1 Psammomys obesus | reverse complement strand
CACAAACATATACACACATACAGACAGACACAGAAAAAACACACAAATACATATGAACACAATCACACACATACACACAAACATACACAGAAAAACACACATACACACTCAAATGCACACACGCACACACACACATACATACAGAACCAGAAAACACATACACAAATACACACAAGCACACACACACACACATATGCCATCTGCCTAAGGGAAACCTCACAGCTTACCAAGAAACTAGCTACCATTTCCTGTTGAAGCTCGTTGAACTTTGTTTTGCCACTGTAAACAGAGCACTATATTGTTAGATTCGTTCTTCTATTCATCTGTGAGCCTCTGAAGTTCATCGTCCCTCACTGAACTTTTCTAAGTGCTCAGTCCAAAGTATGTATTCATTATATGTTTGGTGGGTGGGTGGGTGGGTGGGTGGATGGGTGGGAGGGAGGGAGGGAGGGAGGGAGGGAGGGAGGGATGGATGGATGGATGGATGGATGGATGGATGGGGATGCATTATTAAACTTCTAACTTAGTGTAACAAGAAACTCATTGAACTGATGTTACTAGACGTCTGTGAGGTCTATACACATAATAGGCATAAATTAATGTGATTTTCTTATTATTGGAAGTACTTTAGAAAAATAGGACTGATCTTTGATAGTGTTCCATCCTTTGAAGTCAGTGTGACATTCTTTCCTTCCCCCAGCCCCCAGCCCCTTTGGGTTTTTTTGAGGCAGGGTTTCTCTGTATAGCTCTGGATGTTCTAGAATTCTCTGTAGGCTAATGTGACTTTTTTTTTCTGAGACAGGGTTTCTCTGTGTAAGAGAGCCCTGGCTGTTCTGGACTCACTTTGTAGACCAGGCTGGCCTCTACCTCCCACAGCGCTGGGATTAAAGGCATGAGTCATCACTGTGACATTCTTTATATTCTAATATTGAAATAATTGATGGGCATTTGCTTTCTACTTGTTGGATGGACTTTATACACAAGTAGACTCACAATGGAGAAAGTTGTGGTGTAGGCACATTATCTTCTCCTCATTGAACAACTGCCTTCCATTCCATTGCCTGAGAACATCAAGACTGAAACTAGCTCTGTTAACTCAGCCCCTCTGAAGGGTTAAGCTGAGTATGAGTTTCCCATCTCAGTGGTGTTTGTGGCTTGGAAAGGTGGATACCTTAGGAACAAAATTATCCAAGCAGCAATTCCTCGAGTACTTGCTCTACACAATGTATACAGCCCACCAAGCGCTTCCCATGCAGAAGACGACACATCCAGCCCTCGGGGGTTTAAGGTCTAATTTAGGAGGAAGCTGTAGACTGGTAAAATGTGAAAATACAGGGCAGGAGAGGATGTTCACAATGGTCCATGTTACAGAGAACAGAGAGAAAGGAAAAAGAATGAACCTTTGAGGCCACCTCACCCCTCTGCTCCTACCTTACCTGTGCCCTGGCTTTCCTCAAGTGCATCAAGCACACACCTGCTTTACAAGTTTTGCACAAACTGTTCCCTCAGCGTGGAAGCACTTCCTGGAGACACTCACGTCGCTCTCTCCTTCCGATCTCTGCTCAGATGCCATCTGATCACGCTGTTTAAAATAGCAGATTCCACCCCCACACCACTCGCCCTCTCCCTTACCTTCCTACCTGACTTCTTTCCATGGCAATGAACACCAACTGTCACTCTACATAAGTCTTAATTTATTTTTTATTATTGACTTATCTTCCCTCACCAAAATATGCATTCCATGAGGACAAGGGGCTGGGGTCAATCTGTTCTGTTTGGTGTAGTCTAGCCCCCTAAAATGATCTCTCTACAGTATTAGACCTTCATCTTCAATGAATGGAAGAATAAATGAATGAATTCTGTTTCTCGCAGGAATGGTTCTCCACAGTTGTTCACAGCTTTCCTTCATGACACTTACCTACCATCCTTCACCAGTTTCTTCCTGGGATTTGGGTGAAGGTAGTGGCTTAATTCAGTCATGAACCTTATGTCATGACTTCCTTAAATAGTACTGCTCTAGATGCTATAATAAAATGAATCTCTTTGAGACTTAAAAATCCACGAAGAACATCCTTATCTAATTTTAAACTTTAATGAATAGTTATAACGATGAGTAATTAATTTTGATATTTATAGAAAATTAAATGGGTTTTTTTTCTTTTATAAAAATCTAGCACTTTAGGAACAACAAATTCTTGGAGAAAAAAAAATTCTAATGAGATCATTACAGTTGAAAACATATCTCCTGGGTCTGATTATGCATAGCAACAGAACAGACATCAGTGGGCTCTTCCTCCTTCTGCCCTAATGTTCTAGCTGAGCACATCAGTTTCTCTAGTATGTGAGAAGCTGTCCTCAGAAGAGAAGGACAGCTAAGAATGAATTTCACAGTAGCTGAAGCATGAAGAGAAACACAGTTTAACAAGCTAACGTCTTCAATCCACAAAAGAGCTTGTCATTATTTTTTAAGACAGGGTCTCAGTACGTATCTTCGGCTGAATTCACTATGTACATCGGGCTGGCCTTGAACACACAGAGATCTACCTATCTCTGCAACCCCAGTGCTGGGATTAAAAGTATACACCACCACACCCAGCCCCCACATCAGTTTTTAAAGGATTTATATTTAGGTGGCACAATACAAAACATCTGTGGCAATGACATTTGAAAAACAAAAGGAAAAGGGTACGGGTAGCACAAACACGTTATTCCGAGGGACCATCCCTACACTGATTCTCAGAGAGGCTCAGAGATAATACTACATGACACCAACGTTTAGGTCCACGAGAGCATCTCTGTCAGGAACAGAGACAGTCCTGTGCCCTACGTCCTGACACCACACGGCTACCGTGGAGAGTAGTGCAGAGAAACAGGATCAAGCCTGTCTATTAAGTCACCTCTTGCAGTGTCCCTCATCTCCTGCAGCATTCTGCATCTCAGCTGAGACTTTGGAGGACAGTCACAAGTCAGTTCAGGTTGGGATTTGGTGACAAGTGCCTGAAGTGCCAGTCATCTGTGCTGTTGACTGTGCTTGAAGCAGCAGCTGTGCAGGAAGAGAGGCTGGCATGCCATCGGCAATTCCCTGCGAACCTCACTTGCGCTCTTGCCACCATGTTTCTGCACAAAGGTAAGCAGCAGGGGTTCTCAGGTGCGGTGCCAACTTTTCCCTCAAGATGGATTCCAGCACATTCACACACTTTGACAAACACTCTTCACAGGACCTGGGGGAGAGGGGGTTCAGTCTATTGCAGAAGATGATTTCATCTTAAGCCTTTCTTAGGTTGAGTGTGACCAATCAGCCAGATAAAAAAAAAAAATTCAAATTAAAATAACAAAATCACCCCAAACCGTCATTATGGCCTCAGTCGAACTCACTCCTGTTACTCCTGCCAGAATGATTTAGCTGTGGTGAAAAAAAAAAAAAAAATCTTCATATGGACTGGAAGAAGCTGACTTCATGGTCAAGGTTATCTGATGTTATCAACTTAAATGCTGAAGAGTGTCCTCCCAAGACGGCAGCTTGCTCTCACAGAACTGATGCAAAGCTGCTCTTTCTAACAATAATTAGTCAGCAGGTTCCACTGCCTCTGCTACAGTATTGTTTATTACAAACATTACAAAAACATTAACAAAACTCAAAGTTAAAAAAGAGGAAAAATTCACCCAAAATTCTGCCATCCTACAAACCAAACTGTTGACAGCTTTTTTTTTTCCCCTGTTCCCTTGCAGTCCCTGTCCATATGCGGACAGAATTTTTAACTGTGATCTTCGCACAGATACAATTTGGTGTTCGGGTTTGCTTCAATTAGAGTTTTTAAAGCGTTTTTACAGTGTGTACTGTCACCTTTGATTCTGCAGCTCTGAGCACTAGGAATGGTGATTCCTAGTGACTCCTGTAAGTGTTGAAGGGGCGGTGATGGATTTAAAAGAATCATCAAAGAACAAGGGGAGAGGGCTATTTTTAAATTCCTGATTGAAAGGATGGAGTCTCTGAATTAACTTTGAATGGAAAGGATTTCTTCCACCCTTTGTTCTCCGATCTGGAAATCTTTATAATTTTTTTCTTTTCCCCACAATAAAGCATGATTTTGTTACCCCAAGAAAGTGCATACCTGTAATCCCAGCACTCGGGGAGCCAGAGGCAAGTGGATTTCAGTGAGTTCAAGGCCAGCCTGATCTACAAAGCAAGTCCAGGACAGCCAGGGCTACACAGAAAAGCCCTGCCTCGAAGAAGAAGAAGAAGAAGAAGAGGAGGAGGAGGAGGAGGAGGAGGAGGAGGAGGAGGAGGAGGAGGAGGAGGAGGAAGGAAGGAAGGAAGGAAGGAAGAAAATAAGGTGCTTTTGCTCATGTTTTCTCTTTGAGAAAACCCTTTCCTATTGAAACCCTTTTCAATATCTAGAACATTGACATAAAGAGACATCCTTCCTTGCATCTGCTCTAACAGATCTCTGTAACTTGGAATTTTAAGGGATAGGTACTATATCCTTGTGAATGTGAGGTGGTGTGTTGAACTGTCACCATGTTAGGTACCCAAATGCTTCACATTTTAATTCGCAGTACCCCAGACTCAAGGTCCAGACACTCAAAAACACAGACCTCACAACTCACCTGCCACACGCTCACATAGTTTGAGGGACAGACCTGACTGGGGCAGAAAGGAATGAAGAAAAGACAGATGCACAGACAGGACAGAAATCTGAGGTAGGGTAGACGAGGTTCTTAGAGGAAGAAACCACAGCACCACAGAGGTTCAGTGTGTTTATTATACAGAGTTGAACAGAGAGGGAATGTTACTGAATGTGGCTGGACAAGAAGGAGGGGGAGTAAACAGGAAGACAGGGTCATGGTATATGCCCTCATCAGGGAGACAGGTTCAGCTAACCTCAAAGAAGCTTCTGTAAGAGAGCAACCTTCAGGCCATAAATATGAATGTGTGGTTGTGGAGGACATTTTCTACACACACAATCAGCATCCACACATGTACCAGAAGGGAAGGCCTTACCATTTCCCTGTGAGCCTCAACCTTGGGTAGGCAGAGGGGAGGTTTTGCCACTTTCCCACAGGCTTAAGACTAGCGTTCTTGACTTGACAGTGCCCATGTCAACAGCACACATGGGCTTCACTCCTGATGACTTCCCTGCTCCTGACATTCACCCTTGACCTTGTAAAGCAGAATCTCAGATGCAGTCATGGACTGATAGCGTAAGTCACAAGGTGTCAGAAGTCTCTCCTTGATAATAACCCTGATTATTGTGAATTGTGCCTTTTAGATGGAAGGAAGGAAAAAGAACTGGACAGTGTGAAGAAGGGATGGCTGAGTGAGAAAAGGCTGTCGCTGGCTACTGTGTTGACATCTCTTTGAGCTAGGAAGACATGAAGCACAAATCACCTGCTCAGGTGACCCCAACACAAAGCACAAAGTCAAGAATGTCTCATGTTTTAATGGGCTAGCCTAACCCCGGTCTTCTAAACACAACCCTAGAAGCCACACACAAGGCTCCAAAGCCGGATGATATTGGGGTAATATCAGTTTCGTTTCAATCTCAACATTTGACTCTGGGACACTCTCACTTTTAATGCTACATTATGTATTGTTTGTATTTTTTTTTCAAATATGAGATTCATTCACTAATCAGGTCATTGAAGAGTAGGTTATACCCTTATGAGTGTCCTTTCAGAGAAACAGACCTCCTCCCTTTATACTTCGCTCCCTTCAGTGTACTTAGAACTTAGCCAATCAGATTGTTCATCCTTCTTCAGATAACACAGTGGAGCTAGTGGACAGAAGGACAGAGTCCTTTCCTATATTAAGAGAAAACAAAAAGCAATATGAAACAAACAGAAGCAAAGGAATGAAGGCACTTGATAGCCTAGTATGTGCAGAAAGTTAGAATTAACCACCCACCTCCTGTTTATAAGTTCTGGGAAGCTCTACCCCCTCCCTCAAGAACATGATTGAAAGCTAGACTTTAGGAAAGGCTTTCAGGTTACATACAGCTTGAGTCCTGAGTTTTGATTTTGCTTTGAGTTCCCAAAACTGGGAGAAGGAGGTAGCAGGAATAGTCAACAGGGACAGGCCAGGGGTGACGCCTACACACCCCACAGGTACAAGGAGTTACCTGACTCACAATGTCAATAGTGCCGAGAATGAAAACCCTGCTGCAAAGTGAAGGATGAACCAGTGAGCAGCAGGCAGGAAACAAACCCGGTTAAAAATGGATCGTGGGAAGTTTTGCATTTTATGCCAGGGCCTGGGACTTTTTGCTGTAGATAAAGAGCCATTGGAATCATGATAGAACTTAGATTTTCCTCAGACACACAGAAAACTAAATCAGAGGAAGCCATAACTGGATGCAGCAAAATCCTGGAGCACGCTGCCATGAATGCCCAGAGAGAAATGACAACAAGCCTACGCTAAAAGAGGTCCTCGAAGGGAGAAAACAGTCGACACCTATGTAAGATGTGAAAACCAGCAGGTGCTGGAAAATGATTGGCTGTAAGCAGGGCATGGAGGATTTCTGGATAACCCCCAGGTTCCTCCAATTATTGGGTAGATGATGTTTAGAGACAGAATACAAGAAGGGGAGAGTTGAGCTGTGAAAACACTGCATCTAGACAGAAGTTCTACAAAAATCTCTGGATTCTTTGGAGGAGATAACTAGATGACAGAATCCATTCTGCCAACAAATACTCTACTAGCAACGATCAGTGGTGAATGGTTTGCGCCTAACGGTGGTTAGCTGCATACGTAGACAAACCCTTAGCCAGAGACTTAGCTTTACATTTGAAGAAGAAATTTGGTATTCCTTTGGAGGATGTCACAAAGAGCCTTAATGGTTTTGTGATTTCATGAGACAGAGGGTTTCCCCTTTTGAATCTGGAGTCAACTACACTTAGAAATCCTCTCTAGGGAACCATACCTGTGGAGTTAATTAAGGTAAATAGGTTGGCAAAGGCTTCGGCCAACTACTCAAGCAAAGTTAAAATAATTTTGGAAGCAAAGCTTTTCTTCTGGAGCCCCTTACGGCCTCCAAAGATGGGATGATTTTAGGGAGAATGAAAATATTAGATGGCAGCAATGAAGGAGGCCAAAGGCAAGAAAATGCAGAGAGGTAGGGCAGGAATTTAGATGGTACGTTTAGTAATTAATTTACACATGTGATTCTGAATGTCTTTGGACTCAAATGATACCGAGGAAGAACGTTCTCCAAATCTGCATCATTAGTGTCCCTGTTGTTGAGCCCAAAACAAATTTAAAAAAATATTTTATGTAACTTAATTTTGGGAAAGGATGAGTTGTTTTTGAAACAGTTATAACTTAACGAGTCCTTAGATGTCTTGATCTCCGTTCTATCTGAGATAACATCTTGATAATATGGCCCGGAATTTATTTATTTATTTTTGTTGCTTTCTGATCTCTTTTATGAAGCAAGAGATAAAAGGTTGTTCTTGGACAGTCCTGTAACATGGTAGTATAACCACCATTTGTTAGGACTGTAAATAGTTACTAGGGAAACCTTCAGAATAAAATATGTTCCATAAATTTTTGTAGGAAATAAATTTGTTCCCTCCAGTTTAACCTTATCCCTGAAATCTCACTGCCTTAATTACATATAGGGGCAGATGTGGGTGAGAATGTGATTCGGTGTTTGAGCCTTTGCCTGGCCTATGTGGGTGGGGCCTTTGGGGTCAATCCCTAACACAGCGCATACAACAAAAAGGTACACGGGGGACAGATGCAAGGACAATTTTGAAAGTTCAGATCAAGTTTAAGGAAAAATATTTACTTTTAACTGGTCGTTTTATATTCAACACAAAGATGAAAATAAGTTCCAAAGAGCTCATATCTACAATCATCAGAATACTGCCGCTGGTTGGAAATAGAAGGGAGGGTTCACAGACTGCCTCATAGCCTGCCGTTTACCTTTATTGGTCTGTAATTATGAGTGAGTTTGACCAGACATTTTCCCCTTTAATTCAGACAGCCGTTCCTGGAGAAGTACCTTAAAAGGAAGTATCTTAACTGTCCACGTTTCCTAATGGTTGCTGCTGGCCTGGTGGAGCCTCTGCCAATCCTGGCGCTCGAGGTCCTCGAAATTATGTCAGCTAGTGAGTAAGTAGAAAACAAGAAGTTCAGATGGCTGTCAAAATACAGAATCATCTGCAGTCTCAGTACACCCGGGAGAGAAGTACAGAAAAGCTTAGACGGGCTTCACCAGGAGCTGCCTTACGGTTTACCTTCTGTGAAATCTACAGAGGGGATTGGCTCAGTTAAGTGCCACCGGCTTTTCACAACAAAGTATCTCCGTTATCTATTTAGCAGTCTCCTGACCTGGTCTCTGCGGCCTCCCATTGAGAGACTAGAGAGCAAAGGCTAAACTCCAGCGTCACCTTTCTAATAATTGTGCGGAAAGGGTTAACCCTGATCTTCTGCAGTGAATCTAACCTTTCACCGGTAAGCTGGTCTACATCCCATAATGCCAAGTTCAGGAAATCAAACCCCTTAGGGCAAACTCATTATTTTCCCCCCTAATTTAGCTCCTTTAAAAACAAAACAAAACTATGGGCTTTTTTTTCTCTCATGACCAGTGAGCCGTCAAATCCCGCCAGTCCCTCCCTCCGAGCCATTGCTGGTGTGACCCATGCTCATCTGTGCTGCTTGGGATCTGGTTAGTAACGGCAGCATCTCTGGGTCCATCCAGACTGATCGAACAAGAATCTGCATTCTGGTTCCCTGGGTGATTCATGCACACTGGAGTTTGAAAACTACGTCTCCAGCGTAAATGGGTAGCTTCTCTCTCTCCCTCCTCCCACTGCTCATCGTCACACGCCTCTCGAGTCTCTAACCGGAAGTGTTTGCTGATGTCCTCATCAGTCTTACTCACTCTTGGTCTCTCCTCTTCGCCATGCAGTTCCTATTTGGAAACCGCCAACAGATTCCAGGCTCTCTACCACACTTGTTCCTTATCCGCCCTTTCAGCCAACTCATCACCCCCCACACACCTCCTCAAAATCACCACTAGATCCTCGGAACCTGCCAAAAAATAGTAGTAGGGGTTGTAGAGGTGACTCAGTCAGTAACGTGTTTCCGGGTGCTGAAACGGAGGGTTACTGGGATTTGTTGGCTGGACACTTTAGCCAGTGAGAGACCCTGTTTCAAAAATATGGTAGAGAGCAATTGAGGAAGACACCAGACCTTGACCTCTGGCTTTCACATCCATATGCACATGAACACACACACCAAAACATATTTTAATTAAAAAAATGCTATTTTTAAATTATTTCTATTTTATTTCACATGTATGTGTCCCTAAGTGTATGTGTATGTACAGCATGTGTGTGAGTGCTCTCAGAGGCGGAAGGCAGCACAGTATCCCCTGGAAGGAGAGTCACAGGCAGTTGTGAACCACTTGACAGGGATGCTTGGAACCAAATTCTCTTAGAAATCCTACACTGAGCAGCAAGCACTGTTCATCACTGGCCAGCAGCAGTGATCATTAAAAGCATGTACTTCAGAACACGTGTTCTACAAGCACTCTCTGTGAATGAGCGTCTTTCTTCTTCACATGACCTCCGTGAAACTGCTGGCATAATTGTCCCTGTCTACAAAAGGAATAACAAAGGTTGAGCAAGTGTTGAAAACTTTCCCAACCAACTGACAAATAGTAAGAGCAGGAGCGAAGTCTGCAGCACGCGGCTTGGTGCTGCCTCCAATGTCTTCTGCATGTACATGCAAGAGAAAGAGGCTTCATCTACCCAGGAGCTAGCCAAAGAACTCACACTTGATTAATCCTTTTTTTAAACACAAACTAGCCGGAAGCAAGGCTCTGCTGTTAGTAACCCACATTTTACAGATGAAATAAGAATTAGAGAAAATGAAACCAAAATTCAGTTAATTCCTGGACCAAATATACTTCCTACCACATAGGAATATTTTTCCTTCCCTGCATTTCCATGTGCCCCAATTTTACTATCTTTTAAGGAAAATACAGAACTTTCCCCTTCCCTGAAATTTATGAGTATCTTCCCCTCCTCTCAAGTCCTGCCAGTTTTTGCCTTCACTTTCCTTTGGGTTCCATCTCTAGTCTCCATGCCTATGTGCCAATATGTCTGTGCCACAGACCAGTACCCACTACCTTCCAGCAACTGGCTATTGTTCTAGAATCTGTAGAAGACTGATCTAAAGAGACAAGTGAAATTAGAGGCATGGTGGCAAGAAATTTCAATGTGAATATTCATGAACAGAAAAGAAAGGCAAGTGTGATCATTAGGAATTGAAACAAGAAATATTGTCCCTGGTAGGAGTCTGAGAAACAGACAAAAATTAACATTTACTATTTTATTACCTCTACTAAAATCAAACAAAACCTTGTTCGGAGTTGATTTTCATACAGGATGTCCTCTGAATTTCCTACTAGCTCAGTGGTTATTTTCTGCCATGTTGCCTACATCACTTCCTCTATTTTCTACCCCTTGATACCCCTGCTCTAAGCAGTCTTTCTGGAAGGCTCCCATCTGTAATAGATCCAAAATTACCTCATTGTAACTCTGACTTTTTCTTATGCCCTTCCCTGTGGCATCTCAACAAATGCCCCACTTTAAATGCAAAGGAAAGAAGTGGCAAACTTGGACTAAGTAATTAAAGGACTCTGTAAGCACTAATAAACAAGTAGGTTCTGTGTGTGTGTGTGTGTGTGTGTGTGTGTGTGTGTGTGTGTGTGTTTTAGTCTCTTCAAAAGATCATTAGAAGTAAGTGGAAAGATCATTATACACATAGTGCTGTGAACACAAAAAGGGTCTTTGAGTCAGTGATTTAAAGCTAGACCACACATTTCCCAGTGTGGCCCAGTGCCCATCACAAAATATTGCCTGACAAGCATTTGTTAAGTAAGCAATCTTTCCCTGTTTCAAGCTGAAGACATATGTAGGTGAATGACTTAGCGTAAGGCACAGGGTGATTTTGCTGATTTCACTATGAGCAAATGTGGTGGGGTGGGGCTAGAAGTAAATGAATAATAAAATAAAATAAAAGCTGCCTAGGGACTGCTTTCAAACACCTCATCAGAAGTTATACAATCAAAAACACAGTCATACATAAGACCAGGATGAGAGCACCCACTCCAAAACCAATTAAAACTCTTCCAGGAATAAACAAACAAAAACTCATTCGGTATAACTGATGGCCAACATGATAACTGCAGGGATAAAAATCAGTTTTTAGCGATAGAAAATTAGCCCATATAAGGAAAACATATAAACCCACAGAATGCAGCAGGTTGGTTGTAAACTGAAATCTAGACCAAATATCACTTGTGGATACTTTGAAAAAGATTCCAAAAGTAATAAAAATACTTTTTATGACACATTTTTTGAAACATAAAATGGGCTGAAGAATCTGCCTAATGATTTAACAGCTCAGGTCCAAGAGAAATATACTCAGGGAAAACATCAGATAACAAGTGGAGTTAGTTAATCATTTTTCGTGGTCAGGGTGTGTGTGTGTGTGTGTGTGTGTGTGTGTGTGTGTGTGTGTGTGTGTGGTAATCCAGGGAAGACTTGTGAAGCTTCGTGAGTGTTTTTAGTATTTCTTTTAGAGCCTAACCGTGTGAGCGGGTAGGAAACTGGTGAAGAGCGCATAGCATCTATAAAGAACGTCTAAGAGGAAACTGTTCTCAAACCTATATTATGACGCCACTTCATTACAGGGAAAGGACAGAAAAATACCTTGAAGACTGTTGGCCTAGAAGAACACGGTAGCCCAAAACCCAATTAAAATATTACTAACTAGTTGCAAACAGGGTGCCGGAGTAGGCGGAGAACCCTGCCTAACTCCGTTGTAGGAGAAAATTCATCTCTGTCCAATAATTTTAATAATAATGTTAAAAAAAACTGGACAAGGAAAGGCAAAACAGAGAACTATTTTAGAGAGCTCATGAAAGGAACTCTACAGAGAGATCATGAAAGGAACATAGAATATCAAGACACTCTCTTGAAAATTGTGCTAATCTAGGAAGTTATATAAAACTTCCGGCATTCTGGCAGGGTTGTGCTGGCATACAGAGGCAGGCAGATCTCTCTGAGTGTGCGGCTAGCCAGGTCTACAGAGTGAGTACCAGGACAGCTAGAACTACACAGAGAATCTGTTTCTCAAGAAAAAGAAAAAAAGGAAAGAAGGAAGCAAGCAAGCTAGATAGCTTCTGTGGAAAAGATTGCCATTTTGCTACATAAAAACTGTGGAGAAACCATGAGCTTTGTTTAACAACTGGTGCTGGGAAAATTAGATTGTGTGTGCAGAAAACTAAAAGCAGATCTATCTCTCACAACCTGTACAAAAATGAACTCAAAATGATCAAATGCCTTCACAGAAGACTGTGAATGCTATGAGCAGAAAGCATGGGGAGGGGGGCATGTGAGACAAGCATAAGCAACATTTTGCTTAATAGGACTGCCATTGTTCAAGAAATAGTACTAAGAGCTGACTAACGGAAATGCATGGAATTACAAAATTCCTACATAACAAACAGAATACTTAATAAAGTAGAGAAACAACCTACAGGACGGGAGAGAAATCTTTCCCAGCTATTTATCCAACAAAGGATTAGTATTCAGAATACATGGAGAACTCAAAAACATAAACACCAAATCAATGGACAGGCAAATGAACAGAACAGACACTTCTCAAATAAAGAATGGATGTGATGGTGACAGAACTGTGACATCTGTCACCCCAATCAACCAAGGTTGATTCAACTGGCCTGACTGGTTAGACTGGTGTCATCTTCCTCCCTCTGCTCCACAGGTACCCTGCTGTCTCCCCAAAACTGTGCTTTCTCAAACAGAAGAGGGCCAGTCTTCAGTCAAGTGTATACTAGAACCACTAAACAGGTTCTCAAATGAAGAAGAGCCAATGGCAATAGATGAAAAATGTTCGCCATCTTGAGCCATCAGAGGAATAAAAATGAAAACCACACTGAGACCCAGTCTCACCCAGTCAGAATGGCTGTCCTCAAGACAGCAGACAGCAACAAACACTGGCACGAATGTGTGAGGAAAGGAATCTGTTCTTCATAGTCTTGGAGGTTATGTAAAATAGCCCGGCCACTATGAAAATCACGATATGGAGGTCCTCAAGAAACTATGGTCAGAATTACCGTATGGCCCTGCTATACCAGGCTTGCTGAGGCTAAGCAAAGTTTTTTCTAGTATGTGCAATTTAGAGGGGAAAGCGCATAAGAGTAAAAGTGGGGCTACTATGAGCATGCAGGTAGGGGAAGAGAGAAGGTCTCTGTGCCATGTCCCCTTCCCAGCTCAGTGCAAGCTAGTTGAAGGTCTGCTTCCTCCCTCTGGCCGAACACTATGCTGCCAGACTGTCAGACCACATCTCCCTATGTATAAAAAAATAAATGACTAATTCTTGTGACCACAAGTCAAGTTTGCTATCCAGTGGATATAATTCCAAGTACATTACTCTTCCACCTTAATGAGATCAACAGAAATAAACAATTAAATTAAAAAGTTTTTCAAATTCATGTCTGAAGTGAAAATTCATAAACGATACATAGAATTTACATTGCATTAAATGCTACGACAAGTTTAAATGTGATTTAAATTTTATGAGAGGGTGTGGCTATGTTGTATGCAGATACAGGGTTATTGGACACTATGGACTTAGGAGCTGTGAATTTGGTAAGTGGGGTCCTGGAGCCCATCCCTGGCGGGAACCAAGTGAGAACTGGTGTGCAGGAGAGGGACCGCGTTTTATTTAACTTTGTATCTTCAAAGTCTAACCATTACTAGTTAGCACAAGGTGAATGATCAGAAGATACTTATACATCAAGTTTCTGATAAGAAACGCAGTCCGCAGTCCGCTGCAGCTGGGTATGTGAAACCTAGACATTTTAAACCGAAGCTTAAAGGAGAGCAAGGAACAACGGAGGGACCTCTCTACAATCAGTGCATTCGCTGAGACACAGAGACCTCTGTGGTAGGGAGCGAACAGGATCAGCGGATCTCAGAAAACCAGTGAGCCAGAAAAGCTTCCAGATGTCAATCAAGGCGAGCCCAGCCCCTGGCTAGTTCCGGTGAAAAATAAATTCAACGAAAGCCACCAGTAACTCACAGAATCAACACCACAGCTAAAGAAATGGGCTCAAAATGCAGACAGAAACCAAGAACTGTGACCAGAAGTCCTGCGAAAGCCACATGTCAGGAATGCCTCGTATCTTGGGCCTCCCCCCCATCCCCCGCTGAATTCTGAGCCATCACTTCTGAACTTCATGCGCCACAGCATGCTCTACCATGACGTGAAGATTGGGGACTCTGCTGAAAGTGCCTTTGTAGCCCTCAGTGGGAGCTGCATGCCGTGTCCACCACCCCGACCGCAGTAAACCTGACTGTACCCCGCCTTCTTTAGACCTCTTGAGGATTCCAGCTCTCCAGCAGGAGAAGCTGGGGCTGAGGCCAAGAAAGAAGAAAGAGCAAATGCCTGATAGTTTTATCTTTGTCGAGCACCCTGCTTCTGTGAGATGCAGACATAGAAAACGAATGGAATGCTAGAGAATCGCAACATGATACTCTCTACAAAATCGTGACCTGAGAAAAGGATCTACAGCCGGCTTAGAACCTGCCTCCCAAAAAGGAGAACCACAGAACCAAGCTGACCCTGTTCAACAAGAAACCAGGCTGCATTCCTGGGAAACGCAGGCTTTTCATAACGTTCTACAAAGTAAATTGGAAATTTGAGTTTTGTTCCCTTCTAAGACCCTTAGGTGATGACATATCTATGGCCATAATTTCCTAACCACATTGTTAGGACATCTGTCAAGTACTTCCTCCAATGCTGCAGTGATGTATATCATTCTTTGAAATGGTAATGATGGCTACATTAATTAAGTCTTCGCTAAGTACAGAGGAGCCATGCTATGGATATTAGATACTGACACATTTCATATTCTAAATTACTGTAGTCTCATAACTCTGTGAAATAAATCCTGTGGTGATACCCATTTTTGTGGGTGAAGAAAGTGAGTTGACAGTGTTCTTAATTTGCCTAGAGACACGTAGCAAGTTAGAGTAAGAGGAACCAGTGTGGCTTTCACAGCTGCTCGCCTCACCACCGTGTGTGTGTGTGTGTGTGTGTGTGTGTGTGTGTGTGTGACTTGTCAGTGTGGGTATGTGCATGTACATACGCAAATGTGCATATACATTTGTGCATGTGTGTTCAAGTGTGGAGGCCCAGACTCAATGTCAGATTTCTTCCTTCCTTCCTTCCTTCCTTCCTTCCTTCCTTCCTTCCTTCCTTTCTTTCTTTCTTTCTTTCCTTCTTTCTTTCTTCTTGATCTCTCTTGCTGTATAGCCATGGCAATTCTGGGACTCCCTCTACAAACCAGGCTGGTCTTGAACTCACAGAGATCCACCCATCTCTACCTACAGAGTGTTGGGATTAAAGACATGAACGACCATGCCCAAACTTTCTGCCTTAGTCTTTTGAGACAGGGTCTCTCGCTGGACCTGACGCTCATCAACTCAGCTAGGTTAGCTGTCCAGCAGGGTTCAGGGATCCTTCTGTCTCCCACTTACACGTGTGTGCCACCGTGCCCAGCTTTTTCCATGGTGTGGAAGATGTGAGCGCAGATGATACTTACACAGCAGCCTCGTGGCTGACTGGGCCATCTCCATAGCCCCACTGCCTTGCATTTAAAGAATTTCCAGCAAGTCCTGTGGATGTCTAGGCTTATCATTCGCTTCCTTGACCAGCTACCCACTACAGAAAATTAGTATCTTCCACATCTACTATGACACATCTATGGCTCTTTCTGCACCGCCACGTACTTGCCTTTATCATTGTCCCTTGGGAGCAAAGGACACTGATCGTGAGCTGTTGATGGATGTGCTGCACTTACTGGCAGTCCCGGAGAATGATCTACACTGCTGTGCTTTTCAGTGATACCATGACTACCCCCAACACACATTTTACTGTAAAATATACCTGAGATATTACTATTTGAAATCCGCACTCCTTGGGGCCGACATACGATTTGTCATTTATTGCGAGTTGGCAATAAATTTCTATGTAAGTTGGTTGTTTGAAGAAAAGTATGCAGTAAAATATTATCAGTTCAAACTGATGAATTATTGGACATCTTTTTTTCTTATTTGCTGCTTATTTTTTCAATATTTTTATCTTGTAAAGTTTCAAAGATACAAAATAAAAAAACTAAAGGAACTATAGAGTGGGCATCCAGACACCTACCAGCTGGACGCAACATCTAACATGTCCTTTATTTACCTTGTTGTATCTATCCATATATTCGGAGTTTCTTCATCCATCAGCCCAGTCCATCCTATTGTGAATGCATCATAAAGTAACCTAAAGTATCAGAGCCCCTCTCCTTGTGTGCTCTGCCATGCACATCGTTAGCTGGAGTTTAGCACTTATTTGAAGCTCCTCTTTGAGCCAAAAATACCTGCTTAGTGAAATGCAAACTCTCCGGTGCAATGCTTGAAGAGCCTGACAAATGCATGTCTGTTTAAGCAAGTTCTCATCAAGTTATATAATATGCCTATCATTTGAGAAAGTTCCCTTGTGCTCATTTCCAGTACCTCTCAACCCACACTCCCCCAGAGATAATCACTCGTGTTTTAAGTTTTGTCATCATAGATAACGTCTTCTTGCCCTAGGAACTTCATTAAATGGAACCATAAAATACTAGCTTTCTCTACTTTTTTTTCCCTCTGGGCATATGCCTTGTGTTTGAGATTTTTTGCATGCTCCTGCATACATGAGTAATTTGTTATCTTTATTGCTGAGTGGCTTTCATCGTTTGAATATATCATATTTATTATCATTAATTTACCCATTCTTCTGTAGATGGACAGCGAGGCTGCTTCCGTCTTTATTTATTATGAGTGAGGCTGTAATGAACACCCTTGTGCAAGCGCTTTGTAGCTTGTATTTCACTTCTCCTGGGGAAATACAAATATGGAGTTCAGTGTCATTGTTGGATGATAAGTTCCATGTTTCACTAGTGAAGAATTTTCTGACTACTTTACAAAGGAGTTACACCATCGTAGACTCTCACCAATGATCAATAAGCGTCCTAACTGACTCCCATCCTGTCCAGCATCAGATGAGACGAGACTTTTATTTTTCTATTCTATTGATTATTGATATTATTCACTGGGTTTTTTTTAAGGTTTATTTTTGTGACTTTTAGTTGTGTGTGTGCGCGTGCCAGCGCACAGGAGTACAGGTAACTGTGGAGGCAGCAGAGAGAAACTGGATCCCATGGAGCTGGAGCTGCATGTGGTTTTGAGCTGCCATTGGGTTCGAGGATCTGAACTGGGGTTCTCTGCAAAAGTAGTACATGTTTTTAACCAGGAAGCTGTCTCTTCATCCCCAACTATGCTTTTAAATTATATTTCTTGGGTAAGTATTACTCTTGAGCATATTTTCATGCTCTTATCATTGACCATTTGTACATTTTCCCTTATGAAATAGCTTTCAGAACCCATTTTCATTAGATTGCTCTATTGTCATGATATGTTAATAAGAATTAAATTAAAAGAAGTCTTTTGACCTTCCCCCCACAAGGAAGGAGAGTCCTGCTAAGCCACAGAGGAGGACTTTGCAGCCAGTCCTGAAGATACCTGATAAAACAGGGTCAGATGAAAGGGGAGGAGGTCCTCCCCAATCAGTGGACTTGGAAAGGGGCAGGGAGGAGATGAGGGAGGAAGGGTGTGATTGGGAGGGAATGAGGGAATGGGATACAGAGTTAATAAAATGTAACTAATAATAAAAATTAAAAAAGAAAAAGAAGTCTTTCAAGTCCACAAAGCAAAATATATGTACTAGCTTCCTTGAGTCATATTCATTAGTCATCATATTAGCACATAAGTTAATAAAAATTTAGTAGCTTGTTAAAGAAACTCAAGTCCCAATTTTTTACCAAATGCTTTTAAAGCCAAGTTTAAATCTCTTCCAGCTGAACCTTCACAGAGTACATGAGCTAGTGAAGAATATATATATATTCTCCTTTAACTGTTAAATTTCATGCTCCACATAATTATTCTGTGAAAACTAAACATGGTCATAAATTCATGCTTATAATCTAAACAGCCTTCATTTTATTTCAGTTGTTTTGGGCTCTTGGAATTTCAGAGATCTGATCCCAAATCCCTCTCTCTCTTGTGGGTGTGTCTGTGTCTGTATGTGTATATCTGTCTCTGTGTGTCTGTGTCTGTGTGTCTGTCTGTATGTTTCTATCTGTGTTTCCCTGTGTCTGTGTCTGTGTGCCTGTGTTTGTCTGTTTCTGTGTCTGTGTGTATCTGTGTGTGTCTGTGTTGTCTGTGTCTGTGTGTGCTTGTGACCATGGAGGCCAGAAGAGGGCACCAGATCCCCTAAACCTGGAGTTGCAGGCAGCATGGAACAGCCTGATGTGGACGCTGTAGCATAAACTCCACTCTGTTGCCATACTTTTAAATAAAACTCTTTTAATTACACTTTTTATATCTTTTTCTCCCTACTCCACCCCAATCCCTTTCAACACCCCAACACCAAGTAGGAGAGAAAAAGGGTTAGTGGGAGAGAGGGCGCAGGTCTTTCTTACCTACTTCCTGCTGGTCAGGGTTGTTGGGTTCCTTAGAGCCAGTCCAGCACTCATTTCAGGAGATCTCCAACTTCTTGTTTCACAACAGCAACCAGGAAGCAAAGGGGAAGCAGAAGCAGCATTGTTCTTTCTCTTTCCCAAACTCTCTGGGCTTTGGCATTTATTCTGTTTCCAGAGTGCTCAGATTTAAACTATCTACAGCTGGCAAGGAGCTCTCCTCTTAGAGCCTGCATGAGGCAAATAGTCTGCTGCTCTCTGATTTCCTAATATTACCAGCTTTGGATACAGTCTACAACTCAGTGGAAGTGTGATGAATGTAACTCAACAATATCATAAGGAGATGAGTAAAGTAATAGTAACAAAAGCCACAGAGCTGGTTATACATGGGAAGAGATGGGAAGAATGGAATACTTGGGACTATTTGTTTTGCAACATAATAGAAACTGGGGTGAGCTAGCTTATGCAAAGAGGAGTACATACTGGCTTGATTGCCACAGGGAGAGCAGGACTGCAGTTGGATCTCAAAGATAGAGGCTTGAGTATAAGCAACTTCCCAACCAGGAGGCTGAATCCCACTAAGACTTCATGAGTCCTCATTGATTTTCTCTGCAAGTCTGTCTTATTCTTTCACACCACCTGGAAGAATGTGGTCAGAAATGGTGGACAGGAGCTGATATCCCCACTCCCACACACGAAGAGAGAAAAACACACCATGCTTTCTCTGAACCCAGCACAAATGGTGGCATGAGACCTTCTCAGACATCAGCTGGGTTCAGGTGCAAAGTGTGCAGGAACATGGCGGCTCACATCCAGACCAGCTAGCCAAACTGCTAAGAGGAGTATTGACCATGAGGGCAGAAGGAAAGTAAATGAACACGATGAGGCAGATAAGTAACAGAGATATGACCACATTCCCTAGATGACTCCCATAGGTGAAGGAAAAAGAGATCAAAATGTAGACAGGGGAGCAGACACAATTTGACCCATAAAATGATAACTGACTCCCATTCATGCAGGATCTAGTCACCCTTCAACCACATAAATATACATACCATGCATTATTTGAGGCATAGAAATACAAAAATAGTCGAATCAAGCCGTCCTTTGGCTAAAACTTAGTAATCTACCTCACCTCACTCTAAGAAGGTAGGCGAAATTTTTATGGAAAGTAAATGTACTCATATACTGAAGCCAAAAAGGGTTTACTATTTAATCTTTAATGCAACTGTTTCTATTTTACTCCGTATCTTCAATAAACATTTGTTAAATAAGTAATTTGAGACTCATGGAAGCAGAAAGAAAAACTAATCTCCTCTTTCCTAAGACAAGACAGGGCCTGTGAGCTCATCAAGGTGTCAGGGCAAGTGGAGCAGCTGAGGCCATGGGAAGATAGTGAAGTCTGAGTAAGCACGAGTTGCCAACGAGCTCTCTGCAAAAAGGTTGAGAGAACAAATCCAGGAGCACTGAGAGCTACAGAGAGGGTGCTGGTGGCGGTCAGCCCATAAGGGCTTCACGATAGATGATCAAAGAGTTCTAAACGTTTTCAAGTTGCGAGTAGTGAAAGGGGGACAGTAACATATTTGCAGTTCTCATGTTTTTGTTTTTTTTTTAATGATTCTGAGAGGCATGGCTCAGCTCTGGTTTCTCTTCCAGAGGACCTAGGTTTGACTCCCAGCATCTACAGGGCACATAACAACAGTCTGTAACTCCAAGGGCTACAGGACCCTCATCTGGCCTCCACAGACACCAGCACACGTGTGCACACCCATATACTTAAAATGAGAAAAAAAAATGTTTAAATCATGCTAAAAATATTGAGAACATAAATTAAAGAGACTAAACCAGAAGCTTACAAAAAGGGTAATTTGTTACATGAGAAATATAAATATATACGAAGATCTAAGAACTTGTACGCATACAATGGCTGTTTTGCTTACAGTGGGGTAACTCTAGTCAACGGAGCACCTACCTCACAGGATCATGAGTGGGAACCGTGTCAGCTCAGATGGCTAGTGAGTATGGGAAGAGCAAAAGCCTCTGTGTGGAAGTTCTCCCTGACAGCCATGTGCTAGATGGAGTGTCTGTACTAGTGCTTGAATAGACAGAACATATCTTGAAGATCCTATGAGTAGGCGCACTGTGCCTAGCTCACAAAAGGCAGCCATAATGAGAGGAGCCATGAATCAAAAGGAAAAAGAGGGCTGTGAGCCATTGCCCCTAAGATACTGTGAGGACAGTAGGATGTGGCAAGAAACTCTACAGCAGACAGAAAGGCAGGTCTCAAAATAGCACTGTGTATAGACGTAAAGCCAACTGCCCCTTTATTGACATGATAAACTTGGACTTGACAATCTCTAATAGTCAAATGAGTTTTGTTCTTGGGTTCTCAAATAATACACATTTTTTTTTTTTTGTAGCTAGACATTTGGCTACTTTACTAAATTATTTTTCCTACATCCCTATACCACCTGTATTCCTTCCAACACCCAAACACTAGGAAGGAGAGAAAGGAGTTAGAGAAAAAAAGGGAATATCGATATTGTTAGACTATTTCCTGCTGGGTACCCGTCAAGTTCCTTGGGGTGAGTTTGATTTTATCGTCAGGTTATCTCTAACCAGAAACTAGCAACAGCAGCGAGAGCAACAGGAGCAGCCACAGGGGAAGTAGCCGCACCCGACTTTCTTGGGTCTCTGGCATTTATATATCCTCTGAAGAGTCCCCAGAATTCCAGACATAAACTATCTTCAACTGGCAAAATCATGCCCTGGCCAGAGCACGAGGCAAATCATAGTCAGCTGCTATGGACAATCTGAAGCAGCCCCATACCCCACCACTGGGATTAAAACAAAAACATATTCCCATAACATTTCTGTGTTTTTAAAACAAACAAACAAACAAAAATTCTCACTACAATTTTTTTTTTCAGTTGACCTAGAGATACTGCAGGAAACTTGTGAAAATTGTTCCAACCAGAGACACATATCAGGTCACACAAGAAACCATGCTTCCTCAGTCCAAGCATTCATCCAAGAAGTTAGTTGTTGGCTGGTGTTGAAAGATAGCCAAGGAGTGCATACACCAAACAGACTCAATATATTCATACCCATCAAAGTATTCCTGATAGAAGGTTGTCTACTTTCTGTCTTTCTAGGAAATAGCTATAACCCTTACATTCCACATTCAGGGAGACAATGATAGGTGCCATTTATTGAATCCATATCCCTTGTCACTAAGAGTAAAACTCACAGCAGATATAGCAAGGTCACATGGTTTGTTAGTAGTTTTTTGTTTTTTGTTTTGTTTTGTTTTTAATCACTGTGACAAAATGCCTGAGAAAGCAACTTAAAGGGAGAAGATTTATGCTGGCTCATGGCTTCAGTGGTTTCAGTCCCTGTCACTTGGCTTTGCTGTTTTGGGTCACAGTGAGGTAGAACATTAGGACATGAAAATGTGGAAGAAAAGAGTAGCTCACCTTATGATGGACAAGAAGTACAAAGAGAGACCAAGAGAGCATGAAGGGACTAAAGATATGACAAACCCTTCCAAAATATACCTCATGAGACCTACTTCCTCCAAAGAGGACCACACACACACACACAAAATCAAATTGTGAATCCATCTAAGTATTAACAACCTGTTGATCAGGCCAGGACTCCCAACCACATGCCATTATCCAATCATTTCTTAAAGCCCAATGTCTGAACATGGCTTTGGAGGCCAGATTTCAAAGTATGAGCCTTTTGAAAAGACATTTCATACCCAAGCCAAAGCACATGGTTATAAAGCAGTATAGATCCAAAACTCAAAGCCAGATTTACATTGGCTCCAAATGCCCATGGTTTTTCCCCGAGGTACTGCAGGCTGGTAAGGAGCCATGTACGGTGACCATGCTGCTGTCTTTCCATAAATGGTAGAGCATGCATTTTCTGAGAACCAAGGGAACCACCACAAGAGCTGATCAACAACCCTGATGTTGAGTTCATGAGAAGGAACACGGGGTCGGGGACAGCAGACGCCTCAGGCTTCAGCCCTACTGCTTGCCATTCTGATGACAGGCACTGAACAATGGAGTCAAGGTAGACCTTCTGCCTTCCCACTGAGAATTCTCACCTGTATGGGGGGATGTTGTTCAGAATACTCGGTTCAGACTTAGCAATGGGGAGCAAGCAAATGTTCATGCTGAAAATCTGAAGTGAATTACAAGGGTTCTGCACAGACGGGGAGAAAGCTAGCTTGACTTGAGCGGACAGTTTAAAAGGAGCCACTCTCATTTCAAACATGGCACAGGGGAGGCATACAAATAAGGACATCTGTGGGCAATGAACAGAATTTTAGATCAATCAAAAAGCTTAGTCAGCCAAAGCAGGGCTTCATGCACAGAGACGCCCCAACGCCTTATCGCAGAGGCTACACTCCCTGATGAGGAATACCTCTGAAATACAGCCTACCCCTTCCTAAGCTGAAACACAGGAAACAAGGGACTGTAGGAGAGCGACTGGGAAATTATAAATCGGGACCGGCAGCAGTAGTGGCTAAACACACATAGGCACGTATGTGACACACGTATGCGTGCAGTATCTCGGTCACTCGCTCACGCCCATAGGCACGAAGGTCGTTAGCATTGAGCGTCTCTCGGGAGGTCTGCCAGTCCAGAAAAATGCTAAAGGTTTCAGCACCAGCTCAGTGCGAAGGGCTCTCCTGAGGCCTCCCTGGAACTTGGCCAGAAACACTGAGTCATTCCTTTCCACCTCCCGGGCAAGAGGCCAGGGCAATCTGTGACCCCACCTCACGCTGAAGCTCATGGACATCGCTGACAACCTGTCCATCTGCTGCCCCAGCAGGGTGAGGAATAACCGATGAGTACAATGTGCTTGAAAACATAAAATGTCTAAGACTTCCATCCTTTTTTTTTTTTTTTCCTGGAATTGCATTCTCTTTAGTTTCAGTAACCAAAATTTGAAAAGCAAGCAAGCAAGCAAAACTATGGACCCCAACGGCAGTCACATGTGTGAACTCACAGTGATTAGGACGGCAAGCACAAGACCTGTGCAAGCTGAAGCCAGGCAGAATCCCGGCATGGCTAGGGGAGTCGGTCACAAAGCCCCACCACTGGCTCAGTGGCTCCTGGCAATCCACAACTGCTTGGAGAGGAAGAACACGTTTTCTTTAAGGGTGTGGCCTCTGGGAAGCAAACCACCCTCTAGTGAGTGATTACACACCCACGAGAGTAAGGGCTGCACAAATTGGACTTGATGTGTTTTAAAAGCAAAAGGATAGGTGGGTAGAGAAAAGTGAGTGTGGGTCTGGAAAAAGTTGCAGAAAGGGGATAAGTGAGATCGAAACAAATTGTGTGAAAATCTCAAAGAACTGACAAAAATAATCGTCAAGAAACTTTTGTAGCCAAAAGTAGTAGTAAGAATGTCAAGTATGCTACCGCTGAAGTTGCCTGTCCTGTGGCTACTGTACTGCACTTGGAAATGATATATACGAGGCTTCAGTCATTTCATCTGGCCCCACAATGATCACTTCTAAAATTCAACTAAAAGTTACTATTTGGGGGCTGGAGAGATGGCTCCGAGATTAAGAACAGTGGCTGTTCTTCCAAAGAACCGGGGTTCAGTTTCCAGCACCCACATGGCAGCTCACAACTGTCTACAATTCCAGTTCCAGGTGATCTGACACCTCACAGAAACATACATGCAGGCAGAACACCAATGCATATCAAATAAAATAAATAAATTATTTTTTTAAAAGTTATTGTTTGATGCTGGCTCCATACAAATGAGACTATCACTCCAGTGCTACCTCTGAGGAGACTCAGCCTTTCCCCAAATTCTTCTGAGAAATGATTCCTCAGAAATTCAAAACTTCACTGTAAGATGACTTTCAGAAAATTAAGGAACTAAGCCTTGAGATTTGGGAAAACATTAAACATTGTTATAAACACTGTAAATGCTCTCATTCTGTTACTAAAAATGACCAATTCCTTCTGAACTTGTGATTTCCACAGCAAAGGCTTACACTTTCTTTTTTTAAAAAAAAAAGATTGATTTATTTTTATGTGCATTGATGTTTTGCATGCTTGTATGTCTTGTGAGGTTGCCAGATCCCCTAGAACTGGAATTACGTACAATTGTGAGATGCCATGTGGGTGCTGGGAATTGAACCTGGGTCCTCTAGAAGAGCAGCCAGTGCTCTTAACCACTGAACCATCTCTCCAGTCCCATGACATCCTGGAGTTTCATTCCAAAATGGGCCTGGTAGTGATGGCTTTCTCTTTAATAGCGAGTGAACTGGCAGATACTGCATATAAAACCACACATTCAATTTTCATATGCAAAATCTAATTATTTAAACAGTTGACAAAATATTTTTGCCCATCATACCCAGTCTGAGATACAGAATACTCCTGAATCATTTCTCATGACTCGCTGACTCGTTGCATCATAGGCACTGACCTCCTGAGTGGGTCTCACTTTTGAGGTAAGCAGCTCCCTAAATTAACTTCATAAGCGACTATCATACCTATTTTCATTCAGAAAGAAGGAGGCAGGGGTTAGAACACCAACAAATTCATGAGTAAGGTGCCGAACTTCTCAGGAATTAAATTCCTTGTAAAGTGGCGTGTGGGGGAGGGATAAACAACTGTGAAACTGGGTACTACAGAACCTGGGATGGCTTTCTTTTCTTGACTCATCTCTGAATTCCTAGCTATGTTTGTCTCCGCATTACCCCAGTGACTGCCTCCTTTTACCTCTCGTCAACATCTATTCCATCCCTTCAGTGGCCTTTCAAAACTTTCTCTTCCTCTAGGTGCCCAAAATCCCCAATCACAAGACTCCACTTCAGCTTGCTACTGTTCTGAGGATTTTTTCACTTCCTCTCTCTTCCTCTCTGAATTCCTCTGTACTGTCCATTGTCCTCCTTTCTATCTTTAGTTCCATGTCCAAATATCTCTCCTGGTAAGTTTATCTCTTTGACCTTCATTCAGAGAGAAATCTGGGCAGGTCAAGGAAGGAAGAGAGAGCAAACTTTCCCATTTCCTCACATCCTTGTTTCTTCAAGTCTTTCTTGAGCCGTTGGTCTTTCTGCTACCTTCTCAGCTACCCCAGTCTTCAAAGCTAACTCTCTAGAGCGCCTTATGGCCTTGCTGTGCTTCCTGTCATGTTTCATTCATTTATCTCTTCCATACCCAGATTACGATAATGGACTGCATTCATTTCTTCACTAGACACCTACTCACGATTCCTTCTAGGATCGTGACCACAACAAACCAACTATCTTCTCCCATGCTCTCTACAGCATTTAGGATTGCTGATGGCCTGTTGATGTTAGTGACTTGTGCTGCCACCTGAGGTCATAGTGATATCCTTGGCCTGTGTTGCTGCTGAAGGCTATAATGGTGTCCAGGGACTTGCTGAAGCAGAGGGCCATGTCTTTACTGCCACCAGAGACCAGGCTGAGGTCCACTGCATGTACTGATGCCAGAGTCCTTGTGGTCCATGCTGTTGCCAGAAACTGCGTGGAAAGTCCATGATTCATGCTACCATTGACTGTAAATAGCAAGGAAGCTCTTTTTTTTTTTTTTTTGCAATATCAATCACAGTTGAGAAAAAGGGACATAGAAGGCTTCTATGACAACCCCTACACCCATCTCCAACCCCAAAATAATAACAGTTTAGACAGAAAGTCATTGCAAAGAATTCTTAGGAATTGTGATAAGCATATTGAAGTGTAGCTCTTCCTAGTTGATGGCTTCTGGCAGGGGTGCAAGTGTGGAAGGTCTCAGTTTTCTTTAAGCAGATGGCCACTGGGAGTTTGACCATGCTCCAGTGAGTATATGGGCAACGCAAATTTTCTTTTTCTTCCTCCTCCTCCTCCTCCTCCTCCTCCTCCTCCTCCTCCTCCTCCTCCTCTTCTTCTTCTTCTTCTTCTTCTTCTTCTTCTTCTTCTTCTTCTTCTTCTGTCTTTTGGGAGGAGTCACAAGGGTGAAGACCCCGGATGACTAGGAAGTGAGTGCAATGGGGGTTCATGATTTGAAATTCCCAAATAATCAATAAAAATATCATGAAAAAAAAAAGATTACTGATGGCCTGATGGCTCCTCCCTTCCTTCTGAGGATGTCCTGACCCACTTCTTTAGAAGGAAATTCTACCTTCTCTAAGATGTCTCTAAGATGTTTGACTCTTTTTTTTTATTTGATCTTAATTTAATTTTGGTAGGTTGTATATATAAAGAAATTCATTCATTTATCTTATGTTTTCCTGTTTTTTAGAGTGCAGATTCTTTAAATTTTATTTTATTTTTTATAACTTTTATTAGTTACACTTTATTCACTTTGTATCCCCCAATAAACCCCTCCTTCTTTCCCTTCTAATCCCACCTTTCCTCCCTCTTCTTCACGTATGCCCCTCCCCAAGTCCACTGATAGGGGAGGTCCCCCTCTCCTTCCTTCTGATCTTAGTCTATCAGATCCCATCAGGAGTGGCTGCAGTGTCTTCTTCTGTGGCCTGGTAAGGCTGCTCCCCCCCTCAAAGAGCAGGCCAATCAGATCATGTCAGAGGCAGCCCCTGTTCCTATTACTATGCACACAGTATATACTCACTCATATAGACATATAATATAGGATAAAGCTACTAAAATCTGTACACCTAAACAAACTAATCAAGAGGGAGGACTCTGACTAAAATGCTCAATCCCCATCCTAAAACGCAAAGAGGATGGACATGAGAAGAAGAAGAAAACAGGAAACAAGTTAGGAACCTGCCACAGAGGGCCTCTGAAAGGCTCTGCCCTGCAGACTATCAAAGCAGATGCTGAGACTTAGGGCCAACTGTTGGGCAGAGTGCATGGAATCTTATGAAAGAAGTGGGAAATAGTAAGATCTGGAGAAGACAGGAACTCCACAAGGAGAGCAACAGAACCAGAAAATTTGAACAAAGGGGTCTTTCCAGAGACTCATACTCCAACCAAGTACCATGCATGGAGATAACTCCTGCACAGATGTAGCCCATGGCAGTTCAGTGTCCAAGTGAGTTCCATAGTAATTTTTATTTTTTAAATATTAGTTACATTTGTTAACTAAATATTTGTTAACTTTGTATCCCTGCTGTATCCCACTCCCTCTTTTCCTCCCAATCCCACCCTCCTACCCTCATCTCCTCCCTGCCCCTTTCCAAGTCCACTGATATGGGAGAACCTCCTCCCCTTCCATCTGATACTGGTTTATCAGGTGTCTTCAGGACTGGCTGCAAAGTCCTCCTCTGTGGCCTAGCAGGGGTGCTCCTCCCTGGGGTTGCGGGGGAGGTCAAAGAGTCCGCCATCAAGTTCATGTCAGAAACAGTCCTGTTCCCCTTATTAGGGTACCCACTTGGATACTGAGCTACCAAGGGCTACATCTGAGCAGGGGCTCTAGGTTGCATCCATACATGGTCCTTGTTAGGAGAAACAGTCTCATAAAAGACCCCTGTGCTCAGATATATTTGGTCCTTGTGGAATTCCTGTCCTCTCCAAGTCATATTAACTCCCCCCCCTTTTTTTATTCCCTGCACTCTGCCAAAGGTTTGGTTATGAGTCTTAATATCTGCTTTGATACACTGCTGGGTAGAGTCTTTCAGAGGCCCTCTGTGGTAGGCTCCTGTCCTGTTACTTGTTTGCTCCTACATCCAATGTCCATCCCATTTGTCTAAGTGAGGATTGATCATCGCACCCTGGGTCCTCTTTCTTGTTTATCTTCTTTAGGTGTATAGATTTCAGTATGTTTATCCTATCTTATAGGTCTATATAAGTGAGTATATACCATGTGTGTCTTGCTGCTTTTGGGATACCTCACTCACGAAGATCGTTTCTAGGTCCCACCATTTGCCTGCAAATTTCATGATTTCCTTGTTTTCAATTGCTGAGTAGTATTCCATTGTGTAAAAGTACCACAATTTCTGTATCCGTTCCTCAACTGAGGGACATCTGGGTTGTTTCCAGGTTCTGACTATTATGAATAAAGCTGCTATAAACATGGTTGAGCAAATGTCCTTGTTGTGTACTTGAGCCTCTTTTGGATATATGCCTAAAGGTGGTATAGCTGGATCTTGAGGAAGCACTATTCCTAATTTTGACTCTTATTCCCAGTCTTTACATCCTGCCCCCACTCTGTCCTCTAAAACCTCAGTTCTTCCAGGTTCTGTGGGTACAGAGATCTTAAGTCTAAAAGTTTCCTCCTAAGTATGAAAGTAGGAGCTCTCCAAAGGCACCCACCATATCTTACTCATTTTCCTGCCATACTGAACTGGGGGCAGGATAACAGAAACTCAATAAAAGTCATTTAAACTGAACAAAATATTTTTTTTATTCCAGCATCTGAAAGTGGACTGACACAAAACTAAACATCTTTCTGGTTTTCCACACCCCAAACAACCTCATTTAGCATTAAGCACCTCCCACATGTTTGATCCTAATAATTCCTCAAATCAATTTCTTACCTCTCCTCCACACTACTGCCAGATTAATCTCCACTTAATATGCTTAAATTATTCCATATCTCAAAATCTGTTAACACTCATCCCTTGCCTACAAACCCTAAAGTTCCTCATATATGTGGCCTCAAATATCTAAATGTCAGAGAGCTAATGCTATTAGAAGAAGGGAAAAATTATGACAACTGTCAGAACATATGAAAGCTTGACAACTCACCCCTTCCCTCACTGAAGGCTGGCACTGCTGCTTTTCAGTTAGGTTTCTTTTCTCTCTGTACCCAGCTTCCTCTGTGACTGGGTTTCCATGCCCAAGTTTCAGTTTGCTTGCAGCACAGCCTAGCTACTCCCAACACCTTCTAAACCATGAGACCTGAAGTTTCTTCCCTATAGTTTCTGTTCCTACTCTTCACCAGTTTGGTCTCATGATTTCCTAGTCCTAAATCCTAAAGACCCCGTATGTTCATTGTTGACCACAGAAATGTCACCACATAGCCTGTGGACAGACAGCTGTGATTGCCACTGACTTGAGGAAAGGCAGAGGAGAAGGCTCAAGAAACAAATTCCTGAGGTACCTGTATAGGCAAAAGATTAAGATATGGAGGACAGACAGGCTAGCCTCTCTCAGACAAAGTAGCACTCTGTGGTTCACATTCGCTGAAATTCCTTGCCTGCCTTACAACTGTGTGATTGTATGTTAATCCAAAAGAAAAAACCTTTAGAAGACAGACATGTTAGCTACTCTGATTAATACCATTACACACTATCCTCATATCTCAGATTATCATACTCATTCTATGAATCCGTACAATTAAAATAAATTTAAGAGCTTTAATCTCTAAGGCATTACTTCTTCTTGCCTTGTCTAGGTGTGTATCACGATCCTGACAAGATGAGGTGCTGCTTCATTCACTCATTACATGGTTTTGTTATTTTAGTCCATGCCTCTGCTCACACCTAAAATAGTCTCTGCCATAATAAGGTGAGGTTGAAATCTACGAACCAAGGCCTGAGTGAACATAAAACATAAAACAAATCACACATACACACACACACACACACACACACACACACACACACACACAATCTGGTGAGCAAGAAGAAATAAAAGCCACCAAAATTTCATTCTTTGTACACAAAGAATGAAAGCTGAAAATAAACTGCACCTTTGTCGGTTTAGGCAGCATGTACATTAGGGGGGGGGAGGTTCTGCGAAAATCATCCATAGTGGAGGGTAAACGCATGTAACTCATGTCAAAAGTTCACAGGTAGATCCAAATACAAATTTTAGAAAGAAATACACCTGACACCAATACATCTTAAAACAATATGGCCACATAGTGTTGAGAGTCTATGAAAGCTGCTGTTCTTGGAAGTGGCTGCTGGCATTGAAAAAGAATGTAGTCACTTAAAAAAAACAAAAGACCAAAAAACCCAAAACAACAACAACAAAAAAAAAAACCCATTCATCTGATGTTATTCCTGTTAGAAAACACGGAAAAACCTGAAAAGGAAAACAAAGTTACTCTGAAATCTGAGTGTCTAGAGAAAGCTCCTCTCAACATTACACTCTCTCTTACGATGTTCATGCTTTATTTCCTCCTCTTTTTTTTCCAATGTAACTTGAATCAAACTGAGTCCACAGTGAATTGTTTTTACTAATTTCTAAGATAGATTAAACTTTTACTCATTATCATCACTCTTCAAAAACAATGTTTCTAATGGTTTAAAGTCTGAACATGTTAGGTTGAGGGGGTTTGGTCTGGCCTGAGCACAGTCTCGCTGTGTTGCCCAGGCTGGTCTCAGCTACCTGGACTCTAGCAATCCTCCCACATCCACTTCCTGAGTAGCTGGGCGCGCACCTGGCTAGATCTTTAACAACAAAACTCTTTTAGTGTTGGATTTTTAATGCCAGTCTATGTTTTTATAAGAGCTCACAGGCTATAAGGAGAATCTGAACATATAAATATCTTATATACTTATAGTCTCTCAAAAAAAAATTCCAGAGATATACTTAAGAAAAAGAAAAGTAGAGAGACTCAAAACAAATGTAAAGGACTTCTCGGTGTTAATGTCATTTGGTGGTCTCATGCCTGTGTAGCATACATACATGAGATCAGAGGCTTCATCTCCAGCACCACACATAAAAAAGTGTCTTGCCTAAGTATCAGTTTAACCAAAACTGTAACTGGCCTTCTCTTTAACACAACAGGAAGAGATTGAAGGAACAGAAGGTAGCAGAAACTAAAGCCCCATCCCCACAGTAGGAAGTCACAAATAGAACACATGATTTCAAGTTAGTACAGGCCTGCTAGGTACTGCTAACAACAACAAAAACAAACAAACAAAAAACAACCACAAAAACCATTAAGATGAGAATGAGCAACATAGAAGGCTTCTGTGACAACCTTTCTCTCCGCACCCCACCCCCACCTCCACCCCCAGAAAAGATAGTCTAGACAGGAAGCCATTGATGATAACCCTTTTTAAAAACTGTGCTAGGGACGCAAAGTGTGATGCCCTTCACGGTTGGTGGCTTCTGGCAGCAGGGGCTGCCGGGGGGTGGGGGGACCCTGTTTTCTTCAAGGGGCTGGACACTGGGAGTTTGACCATGCTCCAGTGAGTATATGGGCAACGCAAATTGGACTTGGTGTATTTTTTTCTTTCTTCTTCTTTTTTATTGGGGGGCGGGGGATAGACCTGGGAGGACTGGGAATGAGTGTGATTAAGGTGCAGGTGTGAAATTCCCAAAAAAGTCAATAAAAATATCTGTTGGAGAGGGGGAAGACACTAATTCCTCAAGTCAGGCTTGAGAGTGGTGATTTTTTTTTTTCTTCAGAAAACGTTTCAGTTTCCTACACACTTGGGAGCATGTTGGAGAGAATCCTCAGCAAAATATGTCATAAACTGAAAGAAAAACAACAACAACACAAACAAACGCAGGGAAGCAGTTGTGGTAGGAATGGGAGAGGTATTGCTTGGAGCCTTAGTTCTTAGAACTTCCCCCAGATCTTTGTAATCCTGGCTGTCCTGCTCCATCCTCACCTCCTTCTCCACTCCTCAGAGCATCTCTCCTTCAGTCCCTTCATCTTCCCTATGGAAGCCTCACTCTGGTTCCCACCTTCTGAGCCTACTCCCTCATTCCCACCCCACCTGGGTCATAGAGGTTAGGTAAGGAAAAAGAACACCAGTTCTTCCAGGATTTCTTTAAAGGCTCCATGAATTTTGTTTTGTTTTGTTTTGTTTTTGTTTCTGCCACTGGGCAATAAAGTTAGACATGAAGGCAAGGCAAGTAACTGAGACAACCTAATGTGTCAATATTACTAAAGGCTAAATTATTAGACTGCTTATGAGCATTGTATAGAAGTGTTCTTGCATTCAAATATGTAAATTTGGGCACATGGATAGTTGGGTTTATTACTTTTATTCTCACTGGTAAACTGTATCTATTACATTCTCCATTTCTATATTTGCCAAATTCCCTTTGTAATGTATTGTCTGAGCAGAGCGTGATGGGTGCACATCTATAATCCCAGCACTCGTGTGTCTCAGGCAGAAGGAATTGAAAGTTTGAGGCCAGCCTGGGTTACATTAGGACACTGCTTCTCTCTCTCTCTCTCTCTCTCTCTCTCTCTCACACACACACACACACACACACAAAAAAAAAAAAAAAAAAACCACTGGCTAAAATAAAATGTTAACTATTATGTACCTTCAAAATCCATTCCACAGTATTTGCTTCTCTACTCATTTCTCCCAAAAAGCAGGAATTTGGAAGAAAAAAGTGGCTGTTTCCTATCTTCATCTAGTACTCTCCTGACTAACATTCATCTCTGGCCCATGAGAAAACAATATAATGTAAATTTCTTGGGAACAGTGATATCCAAATGTTCTATTAAGTGAGTCAAAATAGTATCCTACATAAAAAAAAAAAAAAAAAATGTGACTTAGGATCTAGACAAACCTTGCATTTGCATTAGCTTAGTTGGTTGGCTGGTTGGTCTCCCAAGTGCAGAAATGACAGTCAGACATCTCTAGGCCTTACTATGATGTAAACAGTCCATCTCCAGCCTGGATAGAGACTGATGAGAATAAAGATTAGTCTACCTCATGAATATATTATCTAAAAAATTGGGGAAGATGCTGGAAGCAGTTACATTAAACAAGTAAGTCTTTCCAGACAAAAATTTGAAAAAAAAATGTTCACAGTTATGTAAAATAACTTCCAAAAAGCACATTAAAACAGTCCTCTTAACTAGGATGGCAGCCACAAAGCTAAGACCTTGGCAAATGCATCACAAGTGGCTTTTGATGACCAGAGAGACTGATGAATATGTTTGATACAAAACTTCAAGATGAGAAAGGCTTACCTTCAAACAGAAGAGTGGGCTAGCTGCTGTCACACACAGGTTTTCTAATTTCTCCCCTGCATATCAAATTCTGGCCCAAGGGCTATAGCTTTCCAACCTCTAATCTACAGAAAGTTCCAGTTATCAGTGCTAGAGTATGAAGAAATTGTCATTAATATTGACTAAAAATAATTACTGTTGATCCTTTTAGAGGCAACGCTTATTATTTAGCCAACTTGATCAAAAGTAAAATGCACTAAACACATCCCCTTTTTATTTAAATGTTTCTAACACAGAAAATGCATTGCGAACATCAGGCAAACACACCTGGGCACTGATGCGCAAGAACTGAGAGCTCCGGGTGAGCCTGGTTCAGATAGTAAGACCCTGGCAAACAAGAAGAAGAGGAAAAAAGCAGAAGAAAGGGAAGAGGAGGGAGGAAAATATGAAACACAAACTAGTAATCAGTAATCATTATTGCAACACTGATGAATTATATGCAAATCTTTTTATTCCTACTTTATAAAGATGGGAGCTGGGCCAGCAGCTCAGTCAGCAAAGTTCTCGCCTAGTACTCACGAAGCCTTACGTTTGATCACTGGGGCTGCACAAGCCTGAGCATGGGGGGAGTACATGTATAATTCTTCCTGCACTTGAAGGTAGAAACGGGAAGATCAGACATTCAAGGTCATCTTCAAGAGCATAGTGAGTTTGAGGGTTGAGGCAGTCTGGAAGCTATGAGACCTTTCCTATTAAAAAAAAAAAAAAAGGCAAAAAAACAAGGGATTGAACTAACATCCAAATCCCAGGGACCTAACTTCACAAAGCATATTTTCTCTCCTACTACCAGTCTACCTGACTAGTGGGAGTTTAATCCCTCAAGACCCAGGCTAATGTACACTCCATGAGATGCTATAATAGCTGTATCCCCTTTAAAAGGCCCAAGAATAGCCTACGGGTTCATCCACCCATCTATCTTCCATCCTAGAATGAGGCTTCTCACCTCCACCACAACCCATGGCTAGAACTACTGGGTTAAGCACAGACTAAGGGAGGGTGGTAGAAACATTAAAGACCTAGATGACGTGTTCGTGTGTGCCACTATCCTCACCATGCACACAAAGAAAATCATACTACATGAACAATTTCATTCCTCTCACCCTTATTTTCTTTCTCACAGGCTTTCCACATACCCACAAGTAAGTCTCTTCATAAGCATATAGGTACATGACCCTCTGCTATAAAGTCATTGTTTTATTGTTAGAAATATTCTTTACTTCAATGGCCTCTGGCAGTGGCACAGGCCTCAGATGGCCTCCAGTGGCAGCCTAGACCGCAGACATCCACATGAACCTAGGGCTTCAACACAGCCTGGAGCAGCAGACTACAGATACCAGCATGGTCTACAGGGAAAGCATGGACCATAGAGGTCTTTCAAGCAGGTCCAATTCAGAAAATGAACTGTTCATCTTGGAATCCTCCTCCTCCTCCTCCTCCTCCTCCTCCTCCTCCTCCTCCTCCTCCTCCTCCTCCTTCTCCTCCTTCTTGTTCTTGTTCTTCTTTTTCTTCCTCCTCCTCCTCCTCCTCCTTCCCCCCTCCTCCTCCTTCTTCTTCCCCTCCTTCTCCTCCTTCCTTTTTATCCATCTCCTCCTCTTCCTTTTTCTTCAAGGGAGAGTTCACAAGACTGGAAGTAGGACCTGGGAGGACTGGGAAGTGAGTGTGATTAGGGTTCAGGTTGTGAAATTCCCAAGAAATCAATAAAAACGTTATGTTAGAAAAAAAAGAAATATTGCTTTTCTGCTCTGTGTTTTTATGACTATTTAACATATATCTCTCATTTAATGCATATAAGTCTATGAGGAAGACACATAGTACAGTTCTGGATATACTATTTATAGGACTGAAAGGAGAGGCCCCTTGTACTGAAGCCACTTTTCTATGGTCTCACAGCTAGTAAGTCACATAGTAAGGTTCAGGATTGTAAGACTTTAAAACCTATCCTGGTATGAATACAACTTAAAAATATGTAGTCTTACTGTGCAATATACCATTGCAATGGTACTGACTGGGGGTGAGAAAGATTGCAACAAAAAAATGGGTATCCAGTAAGGACCAGTAATCTGTAGATAGCAGAAAATATGGGACCCAGTAGAAGGCCCAAAAAAGTTTTCCATTGCTGGGGTTTGCTGGGAGAGCCTGGCTTTAGCATTCTTGAGCTATGAGTCCGATTCCTAGCACAAAAAGTAAAAATAAAACAGATTTCCATCCTTTTTCTTTTTCTGTGAGATCTTTGGAAAGCTAGCTGGTCTCTTTGAATTCATTAAGTTCCCTAGATTTTTAGACCATTTGAGAGGGTATGGAGCCTCAGGAATATAAATACTATTGCTACTCCAGAAATTTGAATTTAAGTCATATTTCAATCAGGAAAAAAAAAGAATAATAAACAAAAAAATCTCTTAAATTAAGTATATACACTTAATATGTGTTCTCTGTGTAAAAGGAGAGTTGATAGGGTCCCAGTTATACAGTCTCTAGTGCTTTTCATTTAATCTTGTCTTTTCAATAACCCTATACATTTTAGGACTCATTATGTATTATTATATATCTTAAAACTTGTAGCAAACTAGATTTACATTTTTAAATGCTAATAGCAGAGTCATTTAAATATTATCATCACAGTTGTGCTCTAAGATAGCAAATTTTGCCTCAATAAGGCCATTTCAAAAGTTATCATAGAACAGACATATGACAGATTTTAATAGTTGTCCTAGCTAGTTTTACATCAACTTAATACAAACTACAGGCATTTGAGAGAAGGAAATCTTGATGGAGAAAATGCCTCCCTATGATCGGGCTACAGACAAGCCTGTACATCATTTTCCTCATTTGTGATTAACGAGAAAGGGCCCAGCCCATTGTAGGTGGTGCCATCTATGGACTGGTGGCCCTGGCTTCTATTTGAAAGCAGGGTGAGCAAACCATAGGCAGCAAACCATTAAGCGGCACCTCTCCATGGTCTCTGCATGGTCTCAGCTTCGGTCTCTAGGTTGCTTTCCTGTTTGAGTTCCTTCCCTGACTTCCTTAGATGATGAACTGATGTGGAAGTATGAGCCAAGTAAACCATTTCCTCCCCAAGTTGCTTCGGTCATGGTTCTCCATCACAGCAACAGTAACCCTAACTAGGACAGAAACTGGTACCAAGACAGTGAGTGTTGTTGTAACAGACCTGACCATGTTGTTTTAGGAAGGACTGTGGAGGGCCTTTGGAACACCGGACTAGAAAAGCAATTGAGTATTCCAAGCTTGGAGAGCTGTTCTATGAGAGCTTCGGAGCTAAGTGTTGAGAGAAATGCAAATGATCAAGCTTGCCTATGAAATTCCAGATGGAAGTTTTGAGTGTCACATATTTTGCATATTTTGAGGGCCATTGCATATTTTGAAGTCAGAATCTGTAGTTCTGGTCAGCTGCAGCTGAAGAATCGGCTGTAATTAATGAGCAACCAGAACTACTGATATGAAACTTTTGTTTTGCTGGGACAACCAGTGCTAGTCAGCTGGAGCTGAGAAGTTAACGGTGATTAAGAAGAGACCATCATTTAGGTAAAATCCTCTGGGAAGTGTATTTCAAGAGTCAGCGCACAGAAGCTCTGTTCCAGAGGTGGCTGGCAGTCGAGCTTGGAGGTGTAAGGGTAGTGAAACTGCCTTTGAAGGCATGAAAGAGTCGTGAAGATAAACTGAGGTTTGGCACTTGAGAGAACAAGAAAGGCCATTGGTGAAGGTACAGCAGCAGAGGCAGCTGAAAGGCCATAATTGAAGAAGTCATGCAGAGAAGTTGAGGCTTGTTGGGGCCATGAAGAAAGCCCAGGAGAAGCTATTCGTGAAAGTGCAGCCGAGGTGCAGTAGAGGGCCAGTATTCTGGAGAAGCCAGTACTATGTGATGACCACAAGGACAACATTCATGGAGTAGAGCTGGCCTGAGCCTAGAAGACAAGCTGTGTGTTGCAGAGGTTGGGGCCTGCGAAGTGACCCAGTCCCTTTGGTGAAGCCCAGGCAATTGTGAGTAAATCTCACAACTGGACATTGGACACTGAGTAATTTACACTCAGCTTGGTTTTGCTTTGTTCAGATTGTGACCGTGCCGTGGTCCTTCCCTCTTGAATAAGAAAGTAATTTATTTTTTGTTTTATAAGAGTCCACAGTTGAGAGATTTCAAGAGGTTTTAGGTTTTAAAAGAGACTGGATTTTTTAAAAAGAGACAATTTTTAAAGTGTTTGAATTTGTAAGGTTGTGGCTTAACAGCGATGTTGTATCTCAAGTTGACAAGGAGTCGGTTGTGCAATAGTAACCCTAACTAAAACAATAGGTAAAACATTTTTCCTCTACACAAGCTGTTGGTAAAGAAAGTCCCAGAGGTCCCCCAAAACAATATGGATTGTTGCCATTGCTCTTGTTTGGCCTGCGTAACTTGATGTTGAGACCCCATTGCTGAAGGCATCACGCATTTGGGTCGCAGAACAAAGAGAAACCAAACTGGAACTGAGCTGGCCATGTCCTCCCTGCTGGGTGGTTTTCACGGTGCTTGAAGGTGCTGTGCCAGCTGCTGGGGGAGGAGTCACTAACGGCCTTAATCAACTGTGAATCCCACCCCTACAATAGCAAGCTTCCTGACACAAACCCACCCACCGACGTGACTAGTATAGATGTAGCCAACCAGTTTTTGGTTGGACGAGGCCCATAGCACAAGCAGGAATTCTGTAAACCTAGTCAAGAGCCAGCATCTGGGGAGGTCGGAGACCCTAGAGGGTAAACCTGCGATCGTTGTCTTGCTGTCTGGACATGGTGTCTAACTGTCTTCTAGGTAACCTATGCCTTATGCTTACACACACAAATGAGTGCTGCTCTCGACCATCAACAGGGCAGCTTCCCCCTTTGCAGTGATCGGAAGTTAGAGCAGAGGCCCGCAGCTGGTCGACAAGTGCTAAGAAGAAATGACCGTGGAGTACTCATCCCTTCACAGGACGTCCATTTCAAACCCCCCCCCCCCCCAAGCTCCGAGAATAACATCGGATCGGGAAGAGTGTGGCAAAGGTGCCTTCTGGACATGATGTGACCGTGTCACACCCATGAACTCGCTGCAGCTGTGATAACTGCGCAAGACACGCGTAAGACCCGGCCCCATTTCATCAGGCATGTTGAAAGGTTTACGAGGCCTACCCTTCACTGGAGGGCTCCTGGAAACTAACACTTGCCGGAGGAAGGTGCCTAAGTCTCTTACGTCAGTGCTTCTCAACCCTCCCAGTGCTGTAGCCCTTTAATACAGCTCCTCATGTTGTGGTGACCCCCAACCATAAAATTATTTCGTTGCTTCTTCATGACTGTAAATTTTGCTACTGTTATGGAATCGTGACGTAAATATCGGATAAGCAGGATATCAGGTGTGTGACCTTCAGAAGGGGTCACGACCCACACATTGAGAACCACTGTCCTAAAGTAGTTGTGACCTCTGAGAAGCACTCCATGTTCTAGTAAATAAACCCACACGTGCTCACGTCAGCACAGTAATTATACTCAGTGAGTCCGACAAAAAAAAAAAAATTAGACACAAAGTAGGAGGGCTGCTTGCTGGGGGGAGGAGAGTTTTAGCAAGAATGAGAGGCTGTGAGAAAAGAAAAGAAGAGGTAAAAATATATGACCAATATATGAAATATGAAATTTTCAAAGAATTAAAAAAAAAAAAAAAACCACCTTGAGACAAGTTTTGCTATGTAACCCAAAGCAGGCCTTGACCCCAGGGAATTACAGGCCTGAGCTACCACACCCAAACTAATAGTCACATGTTGTTTACTGAGAAATATTTGTCTCCTAGGACTGCCATAACAAATTGTCGTGGACTTAGGTGGGTTAAAACAACAAAAATGGGAGCATTGCAGCAGAGTGCTGAGCACAGCTGCCTTCCAAAAAAAAAAAAAAAAAACAAAGAGAAAGGTACTGTCTTGCAGTTCCTGAGGCCGAAAGTTCAACATCAAAGAGGCAGCAGGGCCATGTTCTTTTTGAGGGGTCCAGGGTGGATCTTGTTGTGCCTCTTTCTAACCTTTGATAATTCCCAACTGTTTGGGAGTCTCCTTGATTTCTCGGCCACCAAATCTCCCAAACCAAATCTCCCCACACCCAATCTCTGCCTGTATTGTTATGTGATTTTCTCCCATCTCCTCTCTGAAGACACTGGAGACAATCCAAAATCACCTCATCCTAAATTATTTACATCTCCAAAGAAAGGCTCCAAACAAGAGTTCCATTCATAGGTCTCTCCAGAGAAACAGTTTGACTCACAATAGCAGCTACAAAACTACAAAAACGTGTGCATGTCCTCCTCAAGGATGTGGGCAAAGACTACAGAGACAGAATGTATCCACACTTTCCCAGCTCTACTGGAAGACTGCTGAATCAGTAGACTCCAATTCTCTCATAAGGTGAAGATTAAGCACATGGAGTTTCAGCCCTGGAATGGGTTTGGGAGATAAAAACAGAGTGAATACACACACACACACACACACACACATTACTTTTTATTAAACAATTAAAAAGCTCCATGCTGCCAGTGGGGGTGTAGGCTTTTAATTCCAGCACCCAGGAGACAGAGACAAAGGGAGCTCTCTGAGCTGGAGGCCAGTCTCGTCTACATAGTGAGTTCTAGCTTGTCATGGCTACATGGGAAGATCTGTCTTGATGGATGGTTGGATGGATGTATGTATGTATGGATGGATGGATGGATGGTTGAATGGACTGATGGAGAAAACTCCCTTACAAACAAAATCGGACAACTAGGCTATTTGAAAGTTAAGAACTCCTATAAATCTGACAATTAATCCTTTTTTTCTGTTTTTTCTAAGAGCAAAACTCTGTTATTTGATCCATGATATTTAAATATTATTGGACTATATGATAGTCCTTGAATGAGATAATTAGCCACCAAAATTGACCAGATGATGATGGTGGTGATAATGCTGATAATGCAACACATCTAAAGAAACACTGCTAAGAATTCAGTGGCCTTTGTTTTTATCAGAAGAAATAACTTAAAAGTAGACAAATGCATTCAAGTGTTTATCATTCCTTATATAATAAGTGCAGATAGAGATCTAGAGCTTATTTTTAAACTAAAAAAAAATTTAAGCAAGGCTCAAAATAAATATATTCATCAAGGAACAATAGTCTTGCAACAATGTTGCCGCTAGCTGAGTACCTTGGGGCGATGAGTCATTGTACTTGCTGATCTTACAAGTTCACATGTAATTACAGAGGCCTGGCAGTCGGGGGGCTGGTGTGGCTGCCTCACACAGAAACCTAGCAGCAGACAGCCAATAAACACAGAGAGGTTTGTACTCAAATTATGTAAGAATTACAACAACCCTACCAGGAAAAAAAAAAATCTCTAGTCAAACTGTAAAATGATTTTTTCACTTCCGTTTCTGAGTCATTTATTGCAAATAGCAATCCAAAAATAAAAGCACACAATTGGGAAGGGAATCAAGCTAATTCTGTGATATATATATATATATATATATATATATATATATATATATATATATATATTGATTTTCAGAGAAACAGGATCTACCTCTTTCCCTCCCTCTTTCCCTCTCCATATTTATACAACTGAATAGATTTGTTATATATAGTCTTTAGAGTATATGTTTATACACAGACACACACAGATACAAAGATCTAAAGACAGATTCATAGATATGCTTAAGATGTGCTTATACACCTAAAATTTAAGAAACGCTTATAGGGAATATTAAAAACTTTACCAATAATGTATCTTATCTTTTATCTTAATTAATAATTAAAACTACCAGACACAAAATTTTAGTTTACATTTGTGTTTATGTCATATAATGCATGTCACTTTTTGCTTCTTAAAATAAAAAATAAGATCTGTAATGAAGTCTCTGCTTCCCAAAGCCCAGCTCTTACCACCTCATCACCTTGCTTGACTCTGATGTCTAGCTGTCCCTCTTGCATCCCTTACTTCTTCATAGCCTTATTTCCTGCACTTAACTCTGGGTTTCCTGCCCAGCTGGTTCTCTGTTGGAACTTGTCACCATCAGGACCTGGTCCTCTCAGCTTCAACTGATCACCTTCAAACATGCAAGATGCCTCCCTGCGTTTCAATGAGAATAGCTGAGAAAGAAAACTCTCAGTTTTCAGAAGCAAGTAGAATTACAAGATCTGAACTAACAAGACAAGCTTAACTATGTTCAGCCATGTTCTTATGTGTTTACCTTCTTCCTGGGTAACTTTTTCCCAGGGCTTGACAGTCCAGTCACAGTGACATCTCCAGGCTGGGACCTGTGCCTTCTGGATAGTCAGCCTATGATTCCCACGTTGCCAGGCTTTGGAGACAAGTCCTACAAGTCCTTCCCTCCTGCCCTGAACCTACTAAAGAAACCTCTGCTGTTGCAGGCAAGGCTATCAAAATGCCTCCATTCCACAAAACCTGGAAATGTCAAAACTCCGGAAATGGGTGTCTAGTTTTTCCTAAACCCCTAGATGCCGGCCCAGGTGTAGCTTTCTTTACTATGTTGTAGGCATCACAAAATCTGCCTGGTTTCCACAGAAACCTTCTGTTTGTCATTCCTGTAACCTCGTCAAGTCTGCAGCCATTGGCTGCAATAAGTCTCTCTTTTCCATAACATGCACTAAATCAAGCGTCGGCCAGACATGGTAACTTAAGCCAATGCCTATCACATCAGGAGACTTGGGAGATAGCAGGGAAAAAATCCCTGAACTTTACTCCAAGAAATATATGGAACCAAATATTGATGCCATTCTCTAGCAATAAAGCGACTGTTCCTTTGAGACCTCTGCACTAACAGACTAAGGATCCAAATGAAGGCAGAGATTGGATATACTAAAAAGCTACTTAGGGCATCCTTCTGTGAGGCTGACCCACTAGCATGAGATTGCTACAAAACAGCTACAAAATTCAGATTGAGTATCACTAGGCAAGCAGGCTCCACATCCTGAGACCAGCATGCTTGAATGGAAGGAGTTACTTTATAAATAATGTCTAGAGAATCGAGACTTCTAAGCACAGTTCTGAAATGGCTTAATTTTGAACATGCATGCTAGCTAAATACAGTCTTACATGTAGACAGATACATCATTGTTAAAGTGAAGAAGGAAAATCTATTAGTGAAATTAAGGAAGACAAATCCTTACCAGTCTTTGTCATGTTCAGCCTCACAGTTCTGGCCACTTGCCTTTACGTGATGGATGAAGCTGATAATAGGAGAATTACGAGCTGGGTATAAGGGCAACATTTTTCACTTGGAAAATTGAATTTGCTGAATTAGCAGCCACCAGCCTGTTGGACCGAGAGCACAGACATGCACTACTCGCAAGAACAAAAACAGCATGACAACTAACAGCTTTCTTTTCAATTCACTCTCCTCACGGATGAGACTAAACAGAACAGCCATTGCTTCCTATCAGCACCCTTGGTGTTATAATTTGACCTCATACAAAAACACTGAGTTTCTATTTGCAGGAAATGACCAAGGTGCCGAAAAGAGATATCATAGGTATATATACAACCCAAAATTCAGTATTCATATTTCAACACCCAAAGCACTAAGAGAATCTCTTTGGTGTTTGAAATTAGTAACGGAAGTTATACATAACCACGGTTCATCATACATTAGCTTGATATATGACCACAGCAGATCACCAATCAGTGTGGTACAGAACTGGAACACAGTAAGAAGGCCTGTATACACATGTTTCTGCACATCATACATCAGTTTTGGGGGAATAGCAGAGTTAGAGTTACCAAGCAAAGCTTTACCATGCATACAATCAAACATTAAAGAGATGGGCAAAAATGTAGAATGGGGGAAAAATCATGATAGTAATCATGGAAGTTTTCAAAGTAGAAGATATAAAAATCAAAATAAAAAGACAAATACAAGTGGGGAAAAATGGAGTAATATAGCTAGCAAAAATCAATAAAACCAGAGAATGCAGATTCGTAAACAAGTCATGAATGGCACAAATAGATGCTTCACCAAAGTATCAATGCCACTCCCAAACACACAACCATGTTAAATCCCAAAATAATAATAATAATAGTAATTCTACTAAGATCTTTTTGCCTACCCAACTACCAATAATTTTTTCAACAATACTTAATTTTATGTCAGTACTGCCAAGTCAGTAGAAAGGAGACAAAGAGAGTGAGAGTTGTTGGTCATAAGGAATGTTTGAAGAGTCCTGTGATGTCAGCAGGAGGTTGTAGGGGGCTGGCTCTGGTTCTCCCTCCTGAGGCAGCCCTGTGGTCAGAAGCTCCCCTCATTCCAATCTTCGTTCCCATGTCAGACACTCTCCGGATGATTACGGACCTCGTCTTCCAAGCCCAAGCTTTAGCCGTTCTGTACTCCACTAATTTTCAGTCACTCACACTCTTCAGCCTCAGTCCCCAAGCTTGTACCTCCTTGTCTCTCACATGGAGCTGTTAACTCCTGCAGCATCTTCAGAACTTGATCCCTTTCCTGCTTATGTCACTGATATATGCTCCTTCTGTCTGCTCGAATGCCCAGTCCTGGCCTCCCCTGCCCAGTCTTGACATGTTGTAGTAGGACATTAATTTATATCATAAAAGTGACAGAGCAGCCACCATTACTGAATAGTTTCTCTGGCCTAGCATCACGCATTCCTCAGTAGAGTACTCACGACCTCTGAGACCAGGGCGAAGCACTGTTTCCTGTGGGGAAGATGTGGAGGTGCCTCAGTGCAGCCCACAACATTTTGACTCCAAATTGCCCCCATGTGCTTCCCCATACACCTGGAGCTTTGATTATACACAGAATGTCTGAAGGACGTGATTTTACTCACAGAATAAATCTCTATTATAACAAACAATACAAATACAATGTCTTACTGCTTTTATAGCATCTAGCTAGGACAATCAAATATTTCCTGGGAATCCAGTCAATATTAAAGTAAGCAGAGCCTGATAATTATTTTTTATGGACTATTATTTTCTATGGCCTCTCTAGAAATAGGAGTTGACAGATTAAAACAAAATCAAACAAGCAAAAGTCATCCCATCCCATAACATTGAATGGCCATTGACACAGGTGAGCAGTCAAACAAAATGTTATATATATATATATATATATATATATATGTGTGTGTGTGTGTGTGTGTGTGTGTGTGTGTGTGTGTGTGTGCCAGGACATTGGGTGGGGTCTTCTCTGTAAGCCTCAAGATGGGCACTAGAAGTCATAGATGAAATTCTGCACAATAACTCTCAATATAGAAAGGGTAGACACCTTCCTTGGGGCTCCCCAGAAGCCAACCCACACCCTTGTTTCAGTCCACCTGAGAAGCTGCAGAAAAGAGAATAATTGGAGCCCCCAACCTCTTAGAGCGCCTCTTTCACAATGGGGACGTTATCTTTACACTATTTCACAAAGTCAAGTTCCCTGGAGGGAGCTGGTCAGGGCATGCGCCACTCCCAGACAGTTCCCTGCAGGGGGAGGAAAGGGTGTAAGAGAGAAACTTTACACTGAAGATTTCAGAAGGCAAGAGTTTAACAGAGCAGCGCCTCAAAAGAAGAGGCATCCCAGTGGCACCTCTCCCCTTCTGACTACACAAGTAATGAAAGGAAATCTCTGTGGCCTCCATTACAGCAGAGGGACAGATGGGTAAACAGTGCTGTGTACACAGCCAGGAAAAATAAAGTGATGCCCTACTAGACAGGGGTCCCTGTGTGTAAATAGCAGACCTTCCCCTGACCTTCTCTAAGAAGCTCAAGTTACAAGTTTGAGGTCATTGCTTCAGCAGAGGCCACCAGAATTTCAAGAACCAGAGTGATCAGAGCCAGACCAAGGCACCTCCAAAGCAGCAGGTGGGTAAATGCGTGAGAGTATGTTACCTCTTGTATCCACATACACCCTCTCCCATCCTCGGTCCTCCCATCCTCGGTCCTCCCATCCTCGGTCCTCCTCGGCCCAGAGCTTAAAGGGAAGGAGAGCACAGATAGAAGAGAAGCGGTGTCCTACGTTCCTTTCCTCCTTCCTCTCTCCTTCGTCTGCTAGCCTTCTTCTCTACCTTGTCCTTCTTTCTTTCCCTCTGCTCCTTTCTCCATCCCACTCCCCTTCTCTCTCCATTTCCCTCTTCTTCTTCCACTTTTCCTCCATTTTTCCTTTCCCTCTATTTCATCCTCTGGGTCCCTCCAGCAATAGGCTGAGGGAAAAACTTTACATTGGATGGGAGATTGGACTGATCAAGATGTTGGTGGCTGCACAGGGTTAAGGGTTTGGGATGGAAGCACAGAGGATTAGGGGTTGGGGCAGAGAAAATTTCCATATGATACTCTATTGGCTGGTGACTATCACATTGTTGCTGTCCAAACCTAGAGAATGCGCAACACCACGACTGGCCTCTGAGTGTCTACATGTCAACACAGGCTTATTGGTCTGAAACATGCTGTGAGGAAAGCTGTGCATGAGTGAGCTCAGGGGCTCTTCCTCTTGATTCTGCTATACATCCATAATTCATTTAAAATGTCATAAAGTATGGCTGGAGAGAAGGCTCAGATGTTAAGAGCACTGGCCTCTATTCCAGGGTACCCAGGTTCAATTCCCAGCATCCACATGGTAGCTCACAACCATCTGTACTCCAGTCCCAGAGCATCCAGACTCCCTCTTCTGGTCTCCACAGCTGCGGCACACATGTGGTACACAAAAATTCTTTCACACAGGAAATAAAAGTAAGTTTTTAAGATCTTAAATAATCATCATCATCATCATCATCATAGGTGCAGAGGAAATAATATGGTACATGGTTGGCCCTTAATTTATGTTTCCAAAATATGTAAATACAACCTTTTATGTAAAAATTAATCAAAAACAATAATTTTGTCTGGTTAAATTCAGTAAAGTGACATCAAGAAAAAAAAATGGACTGTTGATACACATAACTGCAAGGATTGATCTCAAACTAATTGTAGAAAATGAAACAAGCCAGGCTTTAAGTAGTACATGTTTTATGCTTCAATTTCTATGAAATTCTAGGCAATGTAAGCTCATCTCTAGTGCTGGGAAGCAGCTCAGGAATCTGTAGAAAGAGAGGGACAGGCAGACTCTAAAAGGCACGAGGACGCTGGAGAGCATGTGCGCATGCGTCTATCCAGTGCACGCTTCAGGCAAGCGCAGAGTCTTCTATTCAATTGAACCTCATTTAAAGCTCGAAATATTGAAGATGCTGTGAACGAAGATTTCACAGGAAGAGAGTGAAAAGCAGTGATGTGGGAAGTAAAGTCCCTTACACACCCCATGTGAGTCGTCGGGATATGGTCAGAACACACTATATTATAGCAAGCATGCTTTCTGAACCTTCTCCAAGGCAAGCCATGTTCAAGGGCAATGTGCAGAGATGAAGACTTAACTCTGGTTTTCTAATCATATCTGAAAACAAACAAACAAACAAAAAAAAATGCTGATACGATTTCCTTTCTACACATAATACAATCACTAGAAGCCAAGCTCCCACAAATTAAAAACTAAGGTCAAATCAAAGAAAGAAGCCATGTTTCAGCATGGCAAGTAAACCTTAGGTGGGACCTCGTGTGTGAGTCATCTTAGACCTACAGGGAGCTGTGACCCTCTGCCCAGGAGAGTGAGCCATACTGGGCTGCAGCACAGATGAGTCACAAGAAACCTGGCCAGCTATGCCTGACGGCCTCCAACCCCCTCCTGGGAAGCTGGCCCTTTTCTTTTCTGCTCAGCTTTATTCTTTTTCTTTTCTCACTGATGTTTCTTCCCAGAATCTACCCTTTTTTGAATTAGTATAATAAGAATATCCTATCTGCTGCCCTATGTAAAGCACACTAAGACTCAAAAAAAAAAAAAAAATCATTCTAACTACAAAGTGACTCTACTATATGTTTCTTACTTACAAAACTAAAATGGATTTTCCCCCCTCCACCATAAAATGGTCCAGATTCTCACAGTCTCCCATCTCAGCTTGATATCATGATTGCCATAAATAAATTTCTTACGCACTCAAACCAGTTTTGCCCTTTTCCCAGGAGGCTTTTGCAATGCTCAACATAAACCCAGCTCTCTCGTGTGATGCAATTGTGATTTAGGAAAAGCAAAGACCATCATCAATACACAGTTTCATCCGCCCACTCCAACAGCCCAATCTAACTGCAGCCAAGTCCCCAAACCCTGAAACTCCCACCCACAAGCTGCCAAACCCTCTGGTTGCCCTATCACTGGCAGATGCTACAATGCTCTGTCAGTAAAGGGTTTGTGAGAAACTGAAAAGTGTACAAAATCAAACAGAATGCAAAGACATTTTTACTGAATTCAGTGTTTTAGGCTTCTGAAATGCTTTAATGCTTCAGAATTGAGAGATTTGGGGTCTGTAGCCCCCTGCTTCTTTGTGTGTGTGTGTGTGTGTGTGTGTGTGTGTGTGTGTGTGTCCTGTTACTTTTCTATCCCAAGAAATGAGAAGTAGCAGTTAGGAAAGACTTTGAACTTGATGCCATGAAACAGGTCGTATACACAGAACTCTACAAACAAGTCTGACCACTGAGCACTGACACCTGCTATGATCACTACTTCTACATTTAAGCAATATGATGACTACTCACAGGTGGAACACAGTTCCTCTGCTGATGGGGAAGCCACACTTCACTGCTTACCACAGGTTCTAAATGGGGCTGAGCCCAAGTGCTGACCTCATTCTACTGAAATGCTGTAACCACAATCACGTTGTTCCTGAAGACCTCACCAGGGTCCTTCATCCAGTCTCATGGGCCTTGTTCTAATGCACAAAGGAATCCCAATACTCTGCAACTCCATTTTCACACATGGGAAAAGTTAAGACTAGAAATTATCAACATTTGCCTTTGCCAAAGAACTCAAATATAAATGTAAACACCCCATACTTCCACAGCCTTTCTGCATCCCCTAACCAGTCACTACAAACCCACTGTTATCATGTATACTCTCCCAGGCAAGTTTTATCTCTATGGTGATAGTTCAGCTGTCCCAAATCCCTAAAACTGCTTCAAAGAGCACTTGGGTTAAACCTGATTTTTTTTTTCTTTCAAAAGTTTCATTTAATTACATTTATTTATATTTATGTATGGATATGTATGGGTGCATGTGTGCCTTGGCATGTATGTGGAGTTCAGAGGAAATCATTTTTCTCCTTCCACCATGTAGATCCTGAGGATTGAAATCAGGTCATCAGTCTTGTCAGCAAGCACCTTTGCCTACTCAGCATCTTGTCAACTCCTGAACCCTAAGGCCCTAAGACTTAAGTTTGGAGCTGTAGAGATGGCTCAGAGGTTAAGAGCACTGGCTGCTCTTCCAGAGGTCCTGAGTCCAATTCCCAGCAACCACATGGTGGCCCACAACCATCTATAATGAGATCTGGTGCCCTCTTCTGGTGTGCAGGTAGGTGTACATGCAGACATTGTATTCATAATAAATAGATAGATAGATAGATAGATAGATAGATAGATAGATAGATAGATAGATAAATATTTTTAAAGGATTACTTAAGCTCAAGATTCTTGTCTTTCCCAACCCACTGCCTCAGATTTTGCTTCATCCAGTCCCAGACCCTCTTCCCTGACTCCTGAGCCTTGGGCCTCCCTCAATTACTGAAACATTATTGCTGCAGTCGTATATTATTTTTCCAGTTGTACCAGCATGGTATCTGACTTGTGCTGTGATAAATCAGTACAAATCCAATTACTTAAAATAGCACAATTTTATTATTTTGCATTTTTATAAATCAAACACCCAACATGGATCTGACTTGAAGTCAGCGTGCTGGTGGGACTGTATTCCATCCTGGAGGCTTTCGAAAGAACACATTTCCTTGTTTTTCCTGGCTTCCAGAGGCCACTCAGATTCTTTGACTCATGGTCCCTTCTTCCTTCAAAGCCAGTGCTGGGATGCCCAGCTGTCATCCCATCCCTTTCTCTGCCTTTCTCTGCCATCGTTAATACCCCTATGACTACGATGGGCCATGACAACAGGCCATGCTAACCTCCTTGTCCTGTGTAAGTTTATCAAGACTATTAATTCCTCTTTGCCACGTGGATGTGTTCAGATTCCAAAAGTAAGGCAGACTGCTTTGAGAAGACAGGGTGCCTTATTCTGCCCTCCACAAGGGTTATTTCTCAATTTTTCCTCTTCCTTTCAGAACGCTTAATGTTTTCAGCCTGTAATTTCCTTTAGAGAATAGAGTCTGAATTGACTGAACTCTCAATGACTACTGGGCTGAATCCTATTCTGCTCACTCCTCTCAAAAATCTGAGCAAGCCATTGGCCAGGTGATTCTTCAGCCCTTTGCATGAACATTCCAGAGCCAGGGAGGGCTGAGGAGCCTCAAAGTACAGACAAGTGGAGAATGAGTGAAAACCAGGCATCCAAAAGGTCAGCACACACCACGTGGTTGCTAAAGCCAGCCTTGTTGCCAATCAACACAACACCTACGTGATATAAAATATTGTGAAAACCCTTTGCACAATAAGTACAATAGAGCAACATGCATTCTGGGGGGAATAGGAAGGCCCCAATGCAGATAATTATGGAGTTATCCTTATAGAATCTTATAAACCATCTTGAAAGATTTACACATATTTTTAATCTTTGAAACAAAGACTCACAGGATATTGCAGTGGTAGAATAAAGAGGTCCTTCCTCATTTTTAATTGCTGAGTAGTATTCTATTGTGTAAATGTGCCACAATTTCTGTATCTATTCCTCAAGTGAGGGGCATCTGGGTTGTTTCCAGATTCTGGCTATTACAAATAAAGTTGCCACTAACATGGTTGAGTTAATGTCCTTGTTGTATACTTGACCATATTTTGGATACATGCCTAGGATGAAATTACAGGCAAATGGTGGGATCCAGAAAGACACACATGGTATATACTCACTTATAAATAGGTATTAGACATATAATATAGGATAATCATACTAAAATCTGTACATCTAAAGAAGCTAAGCAAAAAGGATGTCCCTGGGTAAGATGATCAATCCTCATTTAGAAAGGCAAACAGGATGGACATCAGAAGAGGGTGAAAACAAGGAACAAGACAGGAGTCTACCACAGAGGGCTTCTGAAAGATTCTGCTCAGCAGGGTATTAAAGCAGATGCTGAGACTCATAGCCAAACTTTGGGCAGAGTGCAAGGAATATTATGAAAGAAGGGGGAAATAGAAAGACCTGGAGGGGACAGGAGCTCCACAAGGAGAGCAACAGAACCAAAAAATCTGGGCCCAGGGGTCTTTTCTAAGACTGATACTCCAACCAAGGACCATTCATGGAGATAACCTAGAACTGCTCAGATGTAGCCCATGGCAGCTCGGTGTCCAAATGGGCTCCCAAGTAAGGGGACCAGGGGCTATCTCTGACATGAACTCAGTGGCTGCTCTTTGATCACCATCCCCTGAAAGGGGGGGCAGCCTTACCAGGCCACAGAAGAAGACAGTGCTGCCAATC